>NW_027617168.1:0-140896 GCF_964187855.1 Myxine glutinosa | reverse complement strand
TAACACAAGTGCGAAAAGTGGTTTTTCCACACTAATACAAGTGCAAAAGTGGTTTCCTGCACCAACACAAGTGCGAAAAGTGGTTTTTCAACACTAACACAAGTGCGAAAAGTGGTTTTTCAACACTAACACAAGTGCGAAAAGTGGTTTTTCCACACTAATACAAGTGCAAAAGTGGTTTCCTGCACCAACACAAGTGCGAAAAGTGGTTTTTCAACACTAACACAAGTGCGAAAAGTGGTTTTTCAACACTAACACAAGTGCGAAAAGTGGTTTTTCCACACTAATACAAGTGCAAAAGTGGTTTCCTGCACCAACACAAGTGTGAAAAGTGGTTTTTCAACACTAACACAAGTGCAAAAAGTGGTTTTTCAACACTAACACAAGTGCGAAAAGTGGTTTTTCAACACTAACCCAAGTGCGAAAAGTGGTTTTTCCACACTAATACAAGTGCAAAAGTGGTTTCCTGCACCAACACAAGTGCGAAAAGTGGTTTTTCAACACTAACACAAGTGCGAAAAGTGGTTTTTCAACACTATCACAAGTGCAAAAAGTGTTTTTTCCACACTAAAACAAGTGCGAAAAGTGGTTTTTCAACACTATCACAAGTGCAAAAAGTGTTTTTTCCACACTAATACAAGTGCAAAAGTGGTTTCCTGCACCAACACAAGTGCGAAAAGTGGTTTTCAACACTAACACAAGTGCGAAAAGTGGTTTTTCAACACTAACACAAGTGCGAAAAGTGGTTTTTCAACACTAACACAAGTGCGAAAAGTGGTTTTTCAACACTATCACAAGTGCAAAAAGTGTTTTTTCCACACTAATACAAGTGCATAAGTGGTTTCCTGCACCAACACAAGTGCGAAAAGTGGTTTTTCAACACTAACACAAGTGCGAAAAGTGGTTTTTCAACACTATCACAAGTGCAAAAAGTGTTTTTTCCACACTAATACAAGTGCAAAAGTGGTTTCCTGCATCAACACAAGTGCGAAAAGTGGTTTTTCAACACTAACACAAGTGCGAAAAGTGGTTTTTCAACACTATCACAAGTGCAAAAAGTGTTTTTTCCACACTAACACAAGTGCGAAAAGTGGTTTTTCAACACTAACACAAGTGCGAAAAGTGGTTTTTCAACACTATCACAAGTACAAAAAGTGTTTTTTCCACACTAATACAAGTGCAAAAGTGGTTTCCTGCACCAACGCAAGTGCGAAATGTGGTTTTTCAACACTAAAACAAGTGCGAAAAGTGGTTTTTCAACACTAACACAAGTGCGAAAAGTGGTTTTTCAACACTATCACAAGTGCAAAAAGTGTTTTTTCCACACTAATACAAGTGCAAAAGTGGTTTCCTGCACCAACACAAGTGTGAAAAGTGGTTTTTCAACACTAACACAAGTGCGAAAAGTGTTTTTTCAACACTAACACAAGTGCAAAAAGGGGTTTTTCAACACTATCACAAGTGCAAAAAGTGTTTTTTCCACACTAATACAAGTGCAAAAGTGGTTTCCTGCACCAACACAAGTGCGAAAAGTGGTTTTTCAACACTAACACAAGTGCGAAAAGTGGTTTTTCAACACTAACACAAGTGCGAAAAGTGGTTTTTCAACACTAATACAAGTGCAAAAGTGGTTTCCTGCACCAACACAAGTGCGAAAAGTGGTTTTTAAACACTAACACAAGTTCGAAAAGTGGTTTTTCAACACTAACACAAGTGCGAAAAGTGGTTTTTCAACACTAATACAAGTGCAAAAGTGGTTTCCTGCACCAACACAAGTGCGAAAAGTGGTTTTTCAACACTAACACAAGTGCGAAAAGTGGTTTTTCAACACTATCACAAGTGCAAAAAGTGTTTTTTCCACACTAATACAAGTGCAAAAGTGGTTTCCTGCACCAACACAAGTGCGAAAAGTGGTTTTTCAACACTAACACAAGTGCGAAAAGTGGTTTTTCAACACTAACACAAGTGCGAAAAGTGGTTTTTCCACACTAATACAAGTGCAAAAGTGGTTTCCTGCACCAACACAAGTGCGAAAAGTGGTTTTTCAACACTAACACAAGTGCAAAAAGTGGTTTTTCAACACTAACACAAGTGCGAAAAGTGGTTTTTCAACACTAACCCAAGTGCGAAAAGTGGTTTTTCCACACTAATACAAGTGCAAAAGTGGTTTCCTGCTCCAACACAAGTGCGAAAAGTGGTTTTTCAACACTAACACAAGTGCGAAAAGTGGTTTTTCAACACTAACACAAGTGCGAAAAGTGGTTTTCAACACTATCACAAGTGCAAAAAGTGTTTTTTCCACACTAATACAAATGCAAAAGTGGTTTCCTGCACCAACACAAGTGTGAAAAGTGGTTTTTCAACACTAACACAAGTGCGAAAAGTGGTTTTTCAACATTAACACAAGTGCAAAAAGTGGTTTTTCAACACTATCACAAGTGCAAAAAGTGTTTTTTCCACACTAATACAAGGGCAAAAGTGGTTTCCTGCACCAACACAAGTGCGAAAAGTGGTTTTTCAACACTAACACAAGTGCAAAAAGTGGTTTTTCAACACTATCACAAGTGCAAAAAGTGTTTTTTCCACACTAATACAAGTGCAAAAGTGGTTTCCTGCACCAACACAAGTGCGAAAAGTGGTTTTTCAACACTATCACAAGTGCAAAAAGTGTTTTTTCCACACTAATACAAGTGCAAAAGTGGTTTCCTGCACCAACACAAGTGCGAAAAGTGGTTTTTCAACACTAACACAAGTGCGAAAAGTGGTTTTTCAACACTAACACAAGTGCGAAAAGTGTTTTTTCCACACTAATACATGTGCAAAAGTGGTTTCCTGCACCAACACAAGTGCGAAAAGTGCTTTTTCAACACTAACACAAGTGCGAAAAGTGGTTTTTCAACACTATCACAAGTGCAAAAAGTGTTTTTTCCACACTAATACAAGTGCAAAAGTGGTTTCCTGCACCAACACAAGTGGGAAAAGTGGTTTTTCAACACTAACACAAGTGCGAAAAGTGGTTTTTCAACACTATCACAAGTGCAAAAAGTGTTTTTTCCACACTAATACAAGTGCAAAAGTGGTTTTCTGCACCAACACAAGTGCGAAAAGTGGTTTTTCAACACTAACACAAGTGCGAAAAGTGGTTTTTCAACACTAACACAGGTGCGAAAAGTGGTTTTTCAACACTATCACAAGTGCAAAAAGTGTTTTTTCCACACTACTACAAGTGCAAAAGTGGTTTCCTGCACCAACACAAGTGCGAAAAGTGGTTTTTCAACACTAACACAAGTGCGAAAAGTGGTTTTTCAACACTAACACAAGTGCGAAAAGTGGTTTGTCCACACTAATACAAATGCAAAAGTGGTTTTCTGCACCAACACAAGTGCGAAAAGTGGTTTTTCAACACGAACACAAGTGCGAAAAGTGGTTTTTCAACACTATCACAAGTGCAAAAAGTGTTTTTTCCACACTAATACAAGTGCAAAAGTGGTTTCCTGCACCAACACAAGTGCGAAAAGTGGTTTTTCAACACTAACACAAGTGCGAAAAGTGGTTTTTCAACGCTAACACAAGTGCGAAAAGTGGTTTTTCCACACTAATACAAGTGCAAAAGTGGTTTCCTGCACCAACACAAGTGCGAAAAGTGGTTTTTCAACACTAACACAAGTGCAAAAAGTGGTTTTTCAACACTAACACAAGTGCGAAAAGTGGTTTTTCAACACTAACCCAAGTGCAAAAAGTGGTTTTTCCACACTAATACAAGTGCAAAAGTGGTTTCCTGCACCAACACAAGTGCGAAAAGTGGTTTTTCAACACTAACACAAGTGCGAAAAGTGGTTTTTCAACACTAACACAAGTGCGAAAAGTGGTTTTTCCACACTAATACAAGTGCAAAAGTGGTTTCCTGCACCAACACAAGTGTGAAAAGTGGTTTTTCAACACTAACACAAGTGCAAAAAGTGGTTTTTCAACACTAACACAAGTGCGAAAAGTGGTTTTTCAACACTAACCCAAGTGCGAAAAGTGGTTTTTCCACACTAATACAAGTGCAAAAGTGGTTTCCTGCACCAACACAAGTGCGAAAAGTGGTTTTTCAACTCTAACACAAGTGCGAAAAGTGGTTTTTCAACACTATCACAAGTGCAAAAAGTGTTTTTTCCACACTAACACAAGTGCGAAAAGTGGTTTTTCAACACTATCACAAGTGCAAAAAGTGTTTTTTCCACACTAATACAAGTGTAAAAGTGGTTTCCTGCACCAACACAAGTGCGAAAAGTGGTTTTCAACACTAACACAAGTGCGAAAAGTGGTTTTTCAACACTAACACAAGTGCGAAAAGTGGTTTTTCAACACTAACACAAGTGCGAAAAGTGGTTTTTCAACACTAACCCAAGTGCGAAAAGTGGTTTTTCCACACTAATACAAGTGCAAAAGTGGTTTCCTGCTCCAACACAAGTGCGAAAAGTGGTTTTTCAACACTAACACAAGTGCGAAAAGTGGTTTTTCAACACTAACACAAGTGCGAAAAGTGGTTTTCAACACTATCACAAGTGCAAAAAGTGTTTTTCCACACTAATACAAATGCAAAAGTGGTTTCCTGCACCAACACAAGTGTGAAAAGTGGTTTTTCAACACTAACACAAGTGCGAAAAGTGGTTTTTCAACATTAACACAAGTGCAAAAAGTGGTTTTTCAACACTATCACAAGTGCAAAAAGTGTTTTTTCCACACTAATACAAGGGCAAAAGTGGTTTCCTGCACCAACACAAGTGCGAAAAGTGGTTTTTCAACACTAACACAAGTGCAAAAAGTGGTTTTTCAACACTATCACAAGTGCAAAAAGTGTTTTTTCCACACTAATACAAGTGCAAAAGTGGTTTCCTGCACCAACACAAGTGCGAAAAGTGGTTTTTCAACACTATCACAAGTGCAAAAAGTGTTTTTTCCACACTAATACAAGTGCAAAAGTGGTTTCCTGCACCAACACAAGTGCGAAAAGTGGTTTTTCAACACTAACACAAGTGCGAAAAGTGGTTTTTCAACACTAACACAAGTGCGAAAAGTGTTTTTTCCACACTAATACATGTGCAAAAGTGGTTTCCTGCACCAACACAAGTGCGAAAAGTGCTTTTTCAACACTAACACAAGTGCGAAAAGTGGTTTTTCAACACTATCACAAGTGCAAAAAGTGTTTTTTCCACACTAATACAAGTGCAAAAGTGGTTTCCTGCACCAACACAAGTGGGAAAAGTGGTTTTTCAACACTAACACAAGTGCGAAAAGTGGTTTTTCAACACTATCACAAGTGCAAAAAGTGTTTTTTCCACACTAATACAAGTGCAAAAGTGGTTTTCTGCACCAACACAAGTGCGAAAAGTGGTTTTTCAACACTAACACAAGTGCGAAAAGTGGTTTTTCAACACTAACACAGGTGCGAAAAGTGGTTTTTCAACACTATCACAAGTGCAAAAAGTGTTTTTTCCACACTACTACAAGTGCAAAAGTGGTTTCCTGCACCAACACAAGTGCGAAAAGTGGTTTTTCAACACTAACACAAGTGCGAAAAGTGGTTTTTCAACACTAACACAAGTGCGAAAAGTGGTTTTTCCACACTAATACAAATGCAAAAGTGGTTTTCTGCACCAACACAAGTGCAAAAGTGGTTTTTCAACACTAACACAAGTGCAAAAAGTGGTTTTTCAACACTAACACAAGTGCGAAAAGTGGTTTTTCAACACTAACCCAAGTGCAAAAAGTGGTTTTTCCACACTAATACAAGTGCAAAAGTGGTTTCCTGCACCAACACAAGTGCGAAAAGTGGTTTTTCAACACTAACACAAGTGCGAAAAGTGGTTTTTCAACACTAACACAAGTGCGAAAAGTGGTTTTTCCACACTAATACAAGTGCAAAAGTGGTTTCCTGCACCAACACAAGTGTGAAAAGTGGTTTTTCAACACTAACACAAGTGCAAAAAGTGGTTTTTCAACACTAACACAAGTGCGAAAAGTGGTTTTTCAACACTAACCCAAGTGCAAAAAGTGGTTTTTCCACACTAATACAAGTGCAAAAGTGGTTTCCTGCACCAACACAAGTGCGAAAAGTGGTTTTTCAACACTAACACAAGTGCGAAAAGTGGTTTTTCAACACTATCACAAGTGCAAAAAGTGTTTTTTCCACACTAACACAAGTGCGAAAAGTGGTTTTTCAACACTATCACAAGTGCAAAAAGTGTTTTTTCCACACTAATACAAGTGTAAAAGTGGTTTCCTGCACCAACACAAGTGCGAAAAGTGGTTTTCAACACTAACACAAGTGCGAAAAGTGGTTTTTCAACACTAACACAAGTGCGAAAAGTGGTTTTTCAACACTAACACAAGTGCGAAAAGTGGTTTTTCAACACTATCACAAGTGCAAAAAGTGTTTATTCCACACTAATACAAGAGCATAAGTGGTTTCCTGCACCAACACAAGTGCGAAAAGTGGTTTTTCAACACTAACACAAGTGCAAAAAGTGGTTTTTCAACACTATCACAAGTGCAAAAAGTGTTTTTTCCACACTAATACAAGTGCAAAAGTGGTTTCCTGCATCAACACAAGTGCGAAAAGTGGTTTTTCAACACTAACACAAGTGCGAAAAGTGGTTTTTCAACACTATCACAAGTGCAAAAAGTGTTTTTTCCACACTAACACAAGTGCGAAAAGTGGTTTCCTGCACCAACACAAGTGCAAAATGTGGTTTTTCAACACTAAAACAAGTGCGAAAAGTGGTTTTTCAACACTAACACAAGTGCGAAAAGTGGTTTTTCAACACTATCACAAGTGCAAAAAGTGTTTTTTCCACACTAATACAAGTGCAAAAGTGGTTTCCTGCACCAACACAAGTGTGAAAAGTGGTTCTTCAACACTACCACAAGTGCGAAAAGTGTTTTTTCAACACTAACACAAGTGCAAAAAGTGGTTTTTCAACACTATCACAAGTGCAAAAAGTGTTTTTTCCACACTAATACAAGTGCAAAAGTGGTTTCCTGCACCAACACAAGTGCGAAAAGTGGTTTTTCAACACTAACACAAGTGCGAAAAGTGGTTTTTCAACACTAACACAAGTGCGAAAAGTGGTTTTTCAACACTAATACAAGTGCAAAAGTGGTTTCCTGCACCAACACAAGTGCGAAAAGTGGTTTTTCAACACTAACACAAGTGCGAAAAGTGGTTTTTCAACACTAACACAAGTGCGAAAAGTGGTTTTTCAACACTAATACAAGTGCAAAAGTGGTTTCCTGCACCAACACAAGTGCGAAAAGTGGTTTTTCAACACTAACACAAGTGCGAAAAATGGTTTTTCAACACTATCACAAGCGCAAAAAGTGTTTTTTCCACACTAATACAAGTGCAAAAGTGGTTTCCTGCACCAACACAAGTGCGAAAAGTGGTTTTTCAACACTAACACAAGTGCGAAAAGTGGTTTTTCAACACTATCACAAGTGCAAAAAGTGTTTTTTCCACACTAATACAAGTGCAAAAGTGGTTTCCTGCACCAACACAAGTGCGAAAAGTGGTTTTTCAACACTATCACAAGTGCAAAAAGTGTTTTTTCCACACTAATACGAGGGCAAAAGTGTTTCCTGCACCAACACAAGTGCAAAAAGTGGTTTTTCAACACTAACACAAGTGCGAAAAGTGGTTTTTCAACACTAACACAAGTGCGAAAAGTGTTTTTTCCACACTAATACAAGTGCAAAAGTGGTTTCCTGCACCAACACAAGTGCGAAAAGTGCTTTTTCAACACTAACACAAGTGTGAAACGTGGTTTTTCAACACTATCACAAGTGCAAAAATTGTTTTTTCCACACTAATACAAGTGCAAAAGTGGTTTCCTGCACCAAAACAAGTGCGAAAAGTGGTTTTTCAACACTAACACAAGTGCGAAAACTGGTTTTTCAACACTAACACAAGTGCGAAAAGTGGTTTTTCAACACTATCACAAGTGCAAAAAGTGTTTTTTCCACACTAATACAAGTGCAAAAGTGGCTTTCTGCACCAACACAAGTGCGAAAAGTGGTTTTTCAACACTAACACAAGTGCGAAAAGTGGTTTTTCAACACTAACACAAGTGCGAAAAGTGGTTTTTCAACACTATCACAAGTGCAAAAAGTGTTTTTTCCACACTAATACAAGTGCAAAAGTGGTTTCCTGCACCAACACAAGTGCGAAAAGTGGTTTTTCAACACTAACACAAGTGCGAAAAGTGGTTTTTCAACACTATCACAAGTGCAAAAAGTGTTTTTTCCACACTAATACAAGTGCAAAAGTGGTTTCCTGCACCAACACAAGTGCGAAAAGTGGTTTTTCAACACTATCACAAGTGCAAAAAGTGTTTTTTCCACACTAATACGAGGGCAAAAGTGTTTCCTGCACCAACACAAGTGCAAAAAGTGGTTTTTCAACACTAACACAAGTGCGAAAAGTGGTTTTTCAACACTAACACAAGTGCGAAAAGTGTTTTTTCCACACTAATACAAGTGCAAAAGTGGTTTCCTGCACCAACACAAGTGCGAAAAGTGCTTTTTCAACACTAACACAAGTGTGAAACGTGGTTTTTCAACACTATCACAAGTGCAAAAATTGTTTTTTCCACACTAATACAAGTGCAAAAGTGGTTTCCTGCACCAAAACAAGTGCGAAAAGTGGTTTTTCAACACTAACACAAGTGCGAAAACTGGTTTTTCAACACTAACACAAGTGCGAAAAGTGGTTTTTCAACACTATCACAAGTGCAAAAAGTGTTTTTTCCACACTAATACAAGTGCAAAAGTGGCTTTCTGCACCAACACAAGTGCGAAAAGTGGTTTTTCAACACTAACACAAGTGCGAAAAGTGGTTTTTCAACACTAACACAAGTGCGAAAAGTGGTTTTTCAACACTATCACAAGTGCAAAAAGTGTTTTTTCCACACTAATACAAGTGCAAAAGTGGTTTCCTGCACCAACACAAGTGCGAAAAGTGGTTTTTCAACACTAACACAGGTGCGAAAAGTGGTTTTTCCACACTAATACAAGTGCAAAAGTGGTTTCCTGCACCAACACAAGTGCGAAAAGTGGTTTTTCAACACTAACACAAGTGCGAAAAGTGGTTTTTCAACACTATCACAAGTGCACAAAGTGTTTTTTCCACACTAATACAAGTGCAAAGGTGGTTTCCTGCACCAACACAAGTGCGAAAAGTGGTTTTTCAACACTAACACAAGTGCGAAAAGTGGTTTTTCAACACTAACACAAGTGCGAAAAGTGGTTTTTCCACACTAATACAAGTGCAAAAGTGGTTTCCTGCACCAACACAAGTGCGAAAAGTGGTTTTTCAACACTAACACAAGTGCAAAAAGTGGTTTTTCAACACTAACACAAGTGCGAAAAGTGGTTTTTCCACACTAATACAAGTGCAAAAGTGGTTTCCTGCACCAACACAAGTGCGAAAAGTGGTTTTTCAACACTAACACAAGTGCAAAAAGTGGTTTTTCAACACTAACACAAGTGCGAAATGTGGTTTTTCAACACTATCCCAAGTGCGAAAAGTGGTTTTTCCACACTAATACAAGTGCAAAAGTGGTTTCCTGCACCAACACAAGTGCGAAAAGTGGTTTTTCAACACTAACACAAGTGCGAAAAGTGGTTTTTCAACACTAACACAAGTGCGAAAAGTGGTTTTTCCACACTAATACAAGTGCAAAAGTGGTTTCCTGCACCAACACAATGCGAAAAGTGGTTTTTCAACAATAACACAAGTGCGAAAAGTGGTTTTTCAACACTAACACAAGTGCGAAAAGTGGTTTTTCAACACTATCACAAGTGAAAAAAGTGTTTTTTCCACACTAATACAAGTGCAAAAGTGGTTTCCTGCACCAACACAAGTGCAAAAGTGGTTTCCTGCACCAACACAAGTGCGAAAAGTGGTTTTTCAAAACTAACACAAGTGCAAAAGTGGTTTCCTGCACCAAAACAAGTGCGAAAAGTGGTTTTTCAACACTAACACAAGTGCGAAAAGTGGTTTTTCAACACTAACACAAGTGCGAAAAGTGGTTTATCAACACTATCACAAGTGCAAAAAGTGTTTTTTCCACACTAATACAAGTGCAAAAGTGGTTTTCTGCACCAACACAAGTGCGAAAAGTGGTTTTTCAACACTAACACAAGTGCGAAAAGTGGTTTTTCAACACTAACACAAGTGCGAAAAGTGGTTTTTCAACACGAACACAAGTGCGAAAAGTGGTTTTTCAACACTATCACAAGTGCAAAAAGTGTTTTTTCCACACTAATACAAGTGCAAAAGTGGTTTCCTGCACCAACACAAGTGCGAAAAGTGGTTTTTCAACACTAACACAAGTGCGAAAAGTGGTTTTTCAACGCTAACACAAGTGCGAAAAGTGGTTTTTCCACACTAATACAAGTGCAAAAGTGGTTTCCTGCACCAACACAAGTGCGAAAAGTGGTTTTTCAACACTAACACAAGTGCAAAAAGTGGTTTTTCAACACTAACACAAGTGCGAAAAGTGGTTTTTCAACACTAACCCAAGTGCAAAAAGTGGTTTTTCCACACTAATACAAGTGCAAAAGTGGTTTCCTGCACCAACACAAGTGCGAAAAGTGGTTTTTCAACACTAACACAAGTGCGAAAAGTGGTTTTTCAACACTAACACAAGTGCGAAAAGTGGTTTTTCCACACTAATACAAGTGCAAAAGTGGTTTCCTGCACCAACACAAGTGTGAAAAGTGGTTTTTCAACACTAACACAAGTGCAAAAAGTGGTTTTTCAACACTAACACAAGTGCGAAAAGTGGTTTTTCAACACTAACCCAAGTGCGAAAAGTGGTTTTTCCACACTAATACAAGTGCAAAAGTGGTTTCCTGCACCAACACAAGTGCGAAAAGTGGTTTTTCAACACTAACACAAGTGCGAAAAGTGGTTTTTCAACACTATCACAAGTGCAAAAAGTGTTTTTTCCACACTAACACAAGTGCGAAAAGTGGTTTTTCAACACTATCACAAGTGCAAAAAGTGTTTTTTCCACACTAATACAAGTGTAAAAGTGGTTTCCTGCACCAACACAAGTGCGAAAAGTGGTTTTCAACACTAACACAAGTGCGAAAAGTGGTTTTTCAACACTAACACAAGTGCGAAAAGTGGTTTTTCAACACTAACACAAGTGCGAAAAGTGGTTTTTCAACACTATCACAAGTGCAAAAAGTGTTTATTCCACACTAATACAAGAGCATAAGTGGTTTCCTGCACCAACACAAGTGCGAAAAGTGGTTTTTCAACACTAACACAAGTGCGAAAAGTGGTTTTTCAACACTATCACAAGTGCAAAAAGTGTTTTTTCCACACTAATACAAGTGCAAAAGTGGTTTCCTGCACCAACACAAGTGCGAAAAGTGGATTTTCAACACTAACACAAGTGCGAAAAGTGGTTTTTCAACACTAACACAAGTGCGAAAAGTGGTTTTTCAACACTATCACAAGTACAAAAAGTGTTTTTCCACACTAATACAAGTGCAAAAGTGGTTTCCTGCACCAACACAAGTGCGAAATGTGGTTTTTCAACACTAAAACAAGTGCGAAAAGTGGTTTTTCAACACTAACAAAAGTGCGAAAAGTGGTTTTTCAACACTATCACAAGTGCAAAAAGTGTTTTTTCCACACTAATACAAGTGCAAAAGTGGTTTCCTGCACCAACACAAGTGTGAAAAGTGGTTTTTCAACACTAACACAAGTGCGAAAAGTATTTTTTCAACACTAACACAAGTGCAAAAAGTGGTTTTTCAACACTATCACAAGTGCAAAAAGTGTTTTTTCCACACTAATACAAGTGCAAAAGTGGTTTCCTGCACCAACACAAGTGCGAAAAGTGGTTTTTCAACACTAACACAAGTGCGAAAAGTGGTTTTTCAACACTAACACAAGTGCGAAAAGTGGTTTTTCCACACTAATACAAGTGCAAAAGTGGTTTCCTGCACCAACACAAGTGTGAAAAGTGGTTTTTCAACACTAACACAAGTGCGAAAAGTGGTTTTTCAACACTAACACAAGTGCAAAAAGTGGTTTTCAACACTATCACAAGTGCAAAAAGTGTTTTTTCCACACTAATACAAGTGCAAAAGTGGTTTCCTGCACCAACACAAGTGCGAAAAGTGGTTTTTCAACACTAACACAAGTGCGAAAAGTGGTTTTTCCACACTAATACAAGTGCAAAAGTGGTTTCCTGCACCAACACAAGTGCGAAAAGTGGTTTTTCAACACTAACACAAGTGCGAAAAGTGGTTTTTCAACACTAACACAATTGCGAAAAGTGGTTTTTCCACACTAATACAAGTGCAAAAGTGGTTTCCTGCACCAACACAAGTGCGAAAAGTGGTTTTTCAACACTAACACAAGTGCGAAAAGTGGTTTTTCAACACTAACACAAGTGCGAAAAGTGGTTTTTCCACACTAATACAAGTGCAAAAGTGGTTTCCTGCACCAACACAAGTGTGAAAAGTGGTTTTTCAACACTAACACAAGTGCAAAAAGTGGTTTTTCAACACTAACACAAGTGCGAAAAGTGGTTTTTCAACACTAACCCAAGTGCGAAAAGTGGTTTTTCCACACTAATACAAGTGCAAAAGTGGTTTCCTGCACCAACACAAGTGCGAAAAGTGGTTTTTCAACACTAACACAAGTGCGAAAAGTGGTTTTTCAACACTATCACAAGTGCAAAAAGTGTTTTTTCCACACTAAAACAAGTGCGAAAAGTGGTTTTTCAACACTATCACAAGTGCAAAAAGTGTTTTTTCCACACTAATACAAGTGCAAAAGTGGTTTCCTGCACCAACACAAGTGCGAAAAGTGGTTTTCAACACTAACACAAGTGCGAAAAGTGGTTTTTCAACACTAACACAAGTGCGAAAAGTGGTTTTTCAACACTAACACAAGTGCGAAAAGTGGTTTTTCAACACTATCACAAGTGCAAAAAGTGTTTTTTCCACACTAATACAAGTGCATAAGTGGTTTCCTGCACCAACACAAGTGCGAAAAGTGGTTTTTCAACACTAACACAAGTGCGAAAAGTGGTTTTTCAACACTATCACAAGTGCAAAAAGTGTTTTTTCCACACTAATACAAGTGCAAAAGTGGTTTCCTGCATCAACACAAGTGCGAAAAGTGGTTTTTCAACACTAACACAAGTGCGAAAAGTGGTTTTTCAACACTATCACAAGTGCAAAAAGTGTTTTTTCCACACTAACACAAGTGCGAAAAGTGGTTTTTCAACACTAACACAAGTGCGAAAAGTGGTTTTTCAACACTATCACAAGTACAAAAAGTGTTTTTTCCACACTAATACAAGTGCAAAAGTGGTTTCCTGCACCAACGCAAGTGCGAAATGTGGTTTTTCAACACTAAAACAAGTGCGAAAAGTGGTTTTTCAACACTAACACAAGTGCGAAAAGTGGTTTTTCAACACTATCACAAGTGCAAAAAGTGTTTTTTCCACACTAATACAAGTGCAAAAGTGGTTTCCTGCACCAACACAAGTGTGAAAAGTGGTTTTTCAACACTAACACAAGTGCGAAAAGTGTTTTTTCAACACTAACACAAGTGCAAAAAGGGGTTTTTCAACACTATCACAAGTGCAAAAAGTGTTTTTTCCACACTAATACAAGTGCAAAAGTGGTTTCCTGCACCAACACAAGTGCGAAAAGTGGTTTTTCAACACTAACACAAGTGCGAAAAGTGGTTTTTCAACACTAACACAAGTGCGAAAAGTGGTTTTTCAACACTAATACAAGTGCAAAAGTGGTTTCCTGCACCAACACAAGTGCGAAAAGTGGTTTTTAAACACTAACACAAGTTCGAAAAGTGGTTTTTCAACACTAACACAAGTGCGAAAAGTGGTTTTTCAACACTAATACAAGTGCAAAAAGTGGTTTTTCAACACTAACACAAGTGCGAAAAGTGGTTTTTCAACACTAACCCAAGTGCGAAAAGTGGTTTTTCCACACTAATACAAGTGCAAAAGTGGTTTCCTGCTCCAACACAAGTGCGAAAAGTGGTTTTTCAACACTAACACAAGTGCGAAAAGTGGTTTTTCAACACTAACACAAGTGCGAAAAGTGGTTTTCAACACTATCACAAGTGCAAAAAGTGTTTTTTCCACACTAATACAAATGCAAAAGTGGTTTCCTGCACCAACACAAGTGTGAAAAGTGGTTTTTCAACACTAACACAAGTGCGAAAAGTGGTTTTTCAACATTAACACAAGTGCAAAAAGTGGTTTTTCAACACTATCACAAGTGCAAAAAGTGTTTTTTCCACACTAATACAAGGGCAAAAGTGGTTTCCTGCACCAACACAAGTGCGAAAAGTGGTTTTTCAACACTAACACAAGTGCAAAAAGTGGTTTTTCAACACTATCACAAGTGCAAAAAGTGTTTTTTCCACACTAATACAAGTGCAAAAGTGGTTTCCTGCACCAACACAAGTGCGAAAAGTGGTTTTTCAACACTATCACAAGTGCAAAAAGTGTTTTTTCCACACTAATACAAGTGCAAAAGTGGTTTCCTGCACCAACACAAGTGCGAAAAGTGGTTTTTCAACACTAACACAAGTGCGAAAAGTGGTTTTTCAACACTAACACAAGTGCGAAAAGTGTTTTTTCCACACTAATACATGTGCAAAAGTGGTTTCCTGCACCAACACAAGTGCGAAAAGTGCTTTTTCAACACTAACACAAGTGCGAAAAGTGGTTTTTCAACACTATCACAAGTGCAAAAAGTGTTTTTTCCACACTAATACAAGTGCAAAAGTGGTTTCCTGCACCAACACAAGTGGGAAAAGTGGTTTTTCAACACTAACACAAGTGCGAAAAGTGGTTTTTCAACACTATCACAAGTGCAAAAAGTGTTTTTTCCACACTAATACAAGTGCAAAAGTGGTTTTCTGCACCAACACAAGTGCGAAAAGTGGTTTTTCAACACTAACACAAGTGCGAAAAGTGGTTTTTCAACACTAACACAGGTGCGAAAAGTGGTTTTTCAACACTATCACAAGTGCAAAAAGTGTTTTTTCCACACTACTACAAGTGCAAAAGTGGTTTCCTGCACCAACACAAGTGCGAAAAGTGGTTTTTCAACACTAACACAAGTGCGAAAAGTGGTTTTTCAACACTAACACAAGTGCGAAAAGTGGTTTGTCCACACTAATACAAATGCAAAAGTGGTTTTCTGCACCAACACAAGTGCGAAAAGTGGTTTTTCAACACGAACACAAGTGCGAAAAGTGGTTTTTCAACACTATCACAAGTGCAAAAAGTGTTTTTTCCACACTAATACAAGTGCAAAAGTGGTTTCCTGCACCAACACAAGTGCGAAAAGTGGTTTTTCAACACTAACACAAGTGCGAAAAGTGGTTTTTCAACGCTAACACAAGTGCGAAAAGTGGTTTTTCCACACTAATACAAGTGCAAAAGTGGTTTCCTGCACCAACACAAGTGCGAAAAGTGGTTTTTCAACACTAACACAAGTGCAAAAAGTGGTTTTTCAACACTAACACAAGTGCGAAAAGTGGTTTTTCAACACTAACCCAAGTGCAAAAAGTGGTTTTTCCACACTAATACAAGTGCAAAAGTGGTTTCCTGCACCAACACAAGTGCGAAAAGTGGTTTTTCAACACTAACACAAGTGCGAAAAGTGGTTTTTCAACACTAACACAAGTGCGAAAAGTGGTTTTTCCACACTAATACAAGTGCAAAAGTGGTTTCCTGCACCAACACAAGTGTGAAAAGTGGTTTTTCAACACTAACACAAGTGCAAAAAGTGGTTTTTCAACACTAACACAAGTGCGAAAAGTGGTTTTTCAACACTAACCCAAGTGCGAAAAGTGGTTTTTCCACACTAATACAAGTGCAAAAGTGGTTTCCTGCACCAACACAAGTGCGAAAAGTGGTTTTTCAACTCTAACACAAGTGCGAAAAGTGGTTTTTCAACACTATCACAAGTGCAAAAAGTGTTTTTTCCACACTAACACAAGTGCGAAAAGTGTTTTTTCAACACTATCACAAGTGCAAAAAGTGTTTTTTCCACACTAATACAAGTGTAAAAGTGGTTTCCTGCACCAACACAAGTGCGAAAAGTGGTTTTCAACACTAACACAAGTGCGAAAAGTGGTTTTTCAACACTAACACAAGTGCGAAAAGTGGTTTTTCAACACTAACACAAGTGCGAAAAGTGGTTTTTCAACACTATCACAAGTGCAAAAAGTGTTTATTCCACACTAATACAAGAGCATAAGTGGTTTCCTGCACCAACACAAGTGCGAAAAGTGGTTTTTCAACACTAACACAAGTGCAAAAAGTGGTTTTTCAACACTATCACAAGTGCAAAAAGTGTTTTTTCCACACTAATACAAGTGCAAAAGTGGTTTCCTGCATCAACACAAGTGCGAAAAGTGGTTTTTCAACACTAACACAAGTGCGAAAAGTGGTTTTTCAACACTATCACAAGTGCAAAAAGTGTTTTTTCCACACTAACACAAGTGCGAAAAGTGGTTTCCTGCACCAACACAAGTGCGAAATGTGGTTTTTCAACACTAAAACAAGTGCGAAAAGTGGTTTTTCAACACTAACACAAGTGCGAAAAGTGGTTTTTCAACACTATCACAAGTGCAAAAAGTGTTTTTTCCACACTAATACAAGTGCAAAAGTGGTTTCCTGCACCAACACAAGTGTGAAAAGTGGTTTTTCAACACTACCACAAGTGCGAAAAGTGTTTTTCAACACTAACACAAGTGCAAAAAGTGGTTTTTCAACACTATCACAAGTGCAAAAAGTGTTTTTTCCACACTAATACAAGTGCAAAAGTGGTTTCCTGCACCAACACAAGTGCAAAAAGTGGTTTTTCAACACTAACACAAGTGCGAAAAGTGGTTTTTCAACACTAACACAAGTGCGAAAAGTGGTTTTTCAACACTAATACAAGTGCAAAAGTGGTTTCCTGCACCAACACAAGTGCGAAAAGTGGTTTTTCAACACTAACACAAGTGCGAAAAGTGGTTTTTCAACACTAACACAAGTGCGAAAAGTGGTTTTTCCACACTAATACAAATGCAAAAGTGGTTTTCTGCACCAACACAAGTGCAAAAGTGGTTTTTCAACACTAACACAAGTGCAAAAAGTGGTTTTTCCACACTACTACAAGTGCAAAAGTGGTTTCCTGCACCAACACAAGTGCGAAAAGTGGTTTTTCAACACTAACACAAGTGCGAAAAGTGGTTTTTCAACACTAACACAAGTGCGAAAAGTGGTTTTTCCACACTAATACAAATGCAAAAGTGGTTTTCTGCACCAACACAAGTGCAAAAGTGGTTTTTCAACACTAACACAAGTGCAAAAAGTGGTTTTTCAACACTAACACAAGTGCGAAAAGTGGTTTTTCAACACTAACCCAAGTGCAAAAAGTGGTTTTTCCACACTAATACAAGTGCAAAAGTGGTTTCCTGCACCAACACAAGTGCGAAAAGTGGTTTTTCAACACTAACACAAGTGCGAAAAGTGGTTTTTCAACACTAACACAAGTGCGAAAAGTGGTTTTTCCACACTAATACAAGTGCAAAAGTGGTTTCCTGCACCAACACAAGTGTGAAAAGTGGTTTTTCAACACTAACACAAGTGCAAAAAGTGGTTTTTCAACACTAACACAAGTGCGAAAAGTGGTTTTTCAACACTAACCCAAGTGCAAAAAGTGGTTTTTCCACACTAATACAAGTGCAAAAGTGGTTTCCTGCACCAACACAAGTGCGAAAAGTGGTTTTTCAACACTAACACAAGTGCGAAAAGTGGTTTTTCAACACTATCACAAGTGCAAAAAGTGTTTTTTCCACACTAACACAAGTGCGAAAAGTGGTTTTTCAACACTATCACAAGTGCAAAAAGTGTTTTTTCCACACTAATACAAGTGTAAAAGTGGTTTCCTGCACCAACACAAGTGCGAAAAGTGGTTTTCAACACTAACACAAGTGCGAAAAGTGGTTTTTCAACACTAACACAAGTGCGAAAAGTGGTTTTTCAACACTAACACAAGTGCGAAAAGTGGTTTTTCAACACTATCACAAGTGCAAAAAGTGTTTATTCCACACTAATACAAGAGCATAAGTGGTTTCCTGCACCAACACAAGTGCGAAAAGTGGTTTTTCAACACTAACACAAGTGCAAAAAGTGGTTTTTCAACACTATCACAAGTGCAAAAAGTGTTTTTTCCACACTAATACAAGTGCAAAAGTGGTTTCCTGCATCAACACAAGTGCGAAAAGTGGTTTTTCAACACTAACACAAGTGCGAAAAGTGGTTTTTCAACACTATCACAAGTGCAAAAAGTGTTTTTTCCACACTAACACAAGTGCGAAAAGTGGTTTCCTGCACCAACACAAGTGCAAAATGTGGTTTTTCAACACTAAAACAAGTGCGAAAAGTGGTTTTTCAACACTAACACAAGTGCGAAAAGTGGTTTTTCAACACTATCACAAGTGCAAAAAGTGTTTTTTCCACACTAATACAAGTGCAAAAGTGGTTTCCTGCACCAACACAAGTGTGAAAAGTGGTTCTTCAACACTACCACAAGTGCGAAAAGTGTTTTTTCAACACTAACACAAGTGCAAAAAGTGGTTTTTCAACACTATCACAAGTGCAAAAAGTGTTTTTTCCACACTAATACAAGTGCAAAAGTGGTTTCCTGCACCAACACAAGTGCGAAAAGTGGTTTTTCAACACTAACACAAGTGCGAAAAGTGGTTTTTCAACACTAACACAAGTGCGAAAAGTGGTTTTTCAACACTAATACAAGTGCAAAAGTGGTTTCCTGCACCAACACAAGTGCGAAAAGTGGTTTTTCAACACTAACACAAGTGCGAAAAGTGGTTTTTCAACACTAACACAAGTGCGAAAAGTGGTTTTTCAACACTAATACAAGTGCAAAAGTGGTTTCCTGCACCAACACAAGTGCGAAAAGTGGTTTTTCAACACTAACACAAGTGCGAAAAATGGTTTTTCAACACTATCACAAGCGCAAAAAGTGTTTTTTCCACACTAATACAAGTGCAAAAGTGGTTTCCTGCACCAACACAAGTGCGAAAAGTGGTTTTTCAACACTAACACAAGTGCGAAAAGTGGTTTTTCAACACTATCACAAGTGCAAAAAGTGTTTTTTTCCACACTAATACAAGTGCAAAAGTGGTTTCCTGCACCAACACAAGTGCGAAAAGTGGTTTTTCAACACTATCACAAGTGCAAAAAGTGTTTTTTCCACACTAATACGAGGGCAAAAGTGTTTCCTGCACCAACACAAGTGCAAAAAGTGGTTTTTCAACACTAACACAAGTGCGAAAAGTGGTTTTTCAACACTAACACAAGTGCGAAAAGTGTTTTTTCCACACTAATACAAGTGCAAAAGTGGTTTCCTGCACCAACACAAGTGCGAAAAGTGCTTTTTCAACACTAACACAAGTGTGAAACGTGGTTTTTCAACACTATCACAAGTGCAAAAATTGTTTTTTCCACACTAATACAAGTGCAAAAGTGGTTTCCTGCACCAAAACAAGTGCGAAAAGTGGTTTTTCAACACTAACACAAGTGCGAAAACTGGTTTTTCAACACTAACACAAGTGCGAAAAGTGGTTTTTCAACACTATCACAAGTGCAAAAAGTGTTTTTTCCACACTAATACAAGTGCAAAAGTGGCTTTCTGCACCAACACAAGTGCGAAAAGTGGTTTTTCAACACTAACACAAGTGCGAAAAGTGGTTTTTCAACACTAACACAAGTGCGAAAAGTGGTTTTTCAACACTATCACAAGTGCAAAAAGTGTTTTTTCCACACTAATACAAGTGCAAAAGTGGTTTCCTGCACCAACACAAGTGCGAAAAGTGGTTTTTCAACACTAACACAAGTGCGAAAAGTGGTTTTTCAACACTATCACAAGTGCAAAAAGTGTTTTTTCCACACTAATACAAGTGCAAAAGTGGTTTCCTGCACCAACACAAGTGCGAAAAGTGGTTTTTCAACACTATCACAAGTGCAAAAAGTGTTTTTTCCACACTAATACGAGGGCAAAAGTGTTTCCTGCACCAACACAAGTGCAAAAAGTGGTTTTTCAACACTAACACAAGTGCGAAAAGTGGTTTTTCAACACTAACACAAGTGCGAAAAGTGTTTTTTCCACACTAATACAAGTGCAAAAGTGGTTTCCTGCACCAACACAAGTGCGAAAAGTGCTTTTTCAACACTAACACAAGTGTGAAACGTGGTTTTTCAACACTATCACAAGTGCAAAAATTGTTTTTTCCACACTAATACAAGTGCAAAAGTGGTTTCCTGCACCAAAACAAGTGCGAAAAGTGGTTTTTCAACACTAACACAAGTGCGAAAACTGGTTTTTCAACACTAACACAAGTGCGAAAAGTGGTTTTTCAACACTATCACAAGTGCAAAAAGTGTTTTTTCCACACTAATACAAGTGCAAAAGTGGCTTTCTGCACCAACACAAGTGCGAAAAGTGGTTTTTCAACACTAACACAAGTGCGAAAAGTGGTTTTTCAACACTAACACAAGTGCGAAAAGTGTTTTTCAACACTATCACAAGTGCAAAAAGTGTTTTTTCCACACTAATACAAGTGCAAAAGTGGTTTCCTGCACCAACACAAGTGCGAAAAGTGGTTTTTCAACACTAACACAGGTGCGAAAAGTGGTTTTTCCACACTAATACAAGTGCAAAAGTGGTTTCCTGCACCAACACAAGTGCGAAAAGTGGTTTTTCAACACTAACACAAGTGCGAAAGTGGTTTTTCAACACTATCACAAGTGCACAAAGTGTTTTTTCCACACTAATACAAGTGCAAAGGTGGTTTCCTGCACCAACACAAGTGCGAAAAGTGGTTTTTCAACACTAACACAAGTGCGAAAAGTGGTTTTTCAACACTAACACAAGTGCGAAAAGTGGTTTTTCTCCACACTAATACAAGTGCAAAAGTGGTTTCCTGCACCAACACAAGTGCGAAAAGTGGTTTTTCAACACTAACACAAGTGCAAAAAGTGGTTTTTCAACACTAACACAAGTGCGAAAAGTGGTTTTTCCACACTAATACAAGTGCAAAAGTGGTTTCCTGCACCAACACAAGTGCGAAAAGTGGTTTTTCAACACTAACACAAGTGCAAAAAGTGGTTTTTCAACACTAACACAAGTGCGAAATGTGGTTTTTCAACACTATCCCAAGTGCGAAAAGTGGTTTTTCCACACTAATACAAGTGCAAAAGTGGTTTCCTGCACCAACACAAGTGCGAAAAGTGGTTTTTCAACACTAACACAAGTGCGAAAAGTGGTTTTTCAACACTAACACAAGTGCGAAAAGTGGTTTTTCCACACTAATACAAGTGCAAAAGTGGTTTCCTGCACCAACACAATGCGAAAAGTGGTTTTTCAACAATAACACAAGTGCGAAAAGTGGTTTTTCAACACTAACACAAGTGCGAAAAGTGGTTTTTCAACACTATCACAAGTGAAAAAAGTGTTTTTTCCACACTAATACAAGTGCAAAAGTGGTTTCCTGCACCAACACAAGTGCAAAAGTGGTTTCCTGCACCAACACAAGTGCGAAAAGTGGTTTTTCAAAACTAACACAAGTGCAAAAGTGGTTTCCTGCACCAAAACAAGTGCGAAAAGTGGTTTTTCAACACTAACACAAGTGCGAAAAGTGGTTTTTCAACACTAACACAAGTGCGAAAAGTGGTTTATCAACACTATCACAAGTGCAAAAAGTGTTTTTTCCACACTAATACAAGTGCAAAAGTGGTTTTCTGCACCAACACAAGTGCGAAAAGTGGTTTTTCAACACTAACACAAGTGCGAAAAGTGGTTTTTCAACACTAACACAAGTGCGAAAAGTGGTTTTTCAACACGAACACAAGTGCGAAAAGTGGTTTTTCAACACTATCACAAGTGCAAAAAGTGTTTTTTCCACACTAATACAAGTGCAAAAGTGGTTTCCTGCACCAACACAAGTGCGAAAAGTGGTTTTTCAACACTAACACAAGTGCGAAAAGTGGTTTTTCAACGCTAACACAAGTGCGAAAAGTGGTTTTTCCACACTAATACAAGTGCAAAAGTGGTTTCCTGCACCAACACAAGTGCGAAAAGTGGTTTTTCAACACTAACACAAGTGCAAAAAGTGGTTTTTCAACACTAACACAAGTGCGAAAAGTGGTTTTTCAACACTAACCCAAGTGCAAAAAGTGGTTTTTCCACACTAATACAAGTGCAAAAGTGGTTTCCTGCACCAACACAAGTGCGAAAAGTGGTTTTTCAACACTAACACAAGTGCGAAAAGTGGTTTTTCAACACTAACACAAGTGCGAAAAGTGGTTTTTCCACACTAATACAAGTGCAAAAGTGGTTTCCTGCACCAACACAAGTGTGAAAAGTGGTTTTTCAACACTAACACAAGTGCAAAAAGTGGTTTTTCAACACTAACACAAGTGCGAAAAGTGGTTTTTCAACACTAACCCAAGTGCGAAAAGTGGTTTTTCCACACTAATACAAGTGCAAAAGTGGTTTCCTGCACCAACACAAGTGCGAAAAGTGGTTTTTCAACACTAACACAAGTGCGAAAAGTGGTTTTTCAACACTATCACAAGTGCAAAAAGTGTTTTTTCCACACTAACACAAGTGCGAAAAGTGGTTTTTCAACACTATCACAAGTGCAAAAAGTGTTTTTTCCACACTAATACAAGTGTAAAAGTGGTTTCCTGCACCAACACAAGTGCGAAAAGTGGTTTTCAACACTAACACAAGTGCGAAAAGTGGTTTTTCAACACTAACACAAGTGCGAAAAGTGGTTTTTCAACACTAACACAAGTGCGAAAAGTGGTTTTTCAACACTATCACAAGTGCAAAAAGTGTTTATTCCACACTAATACAAGAGCATAAGTGGTTTCCTGCACCAACACAAGTGCGAAAAGTGGTTTTTCAACACTAACACAAGTGCGAAAAGTGGTTTTTCAACACTATCACAAGTGCAAAAAGTGTTTTTTCCACACTAATACAAGTGCAAAAGTGGTTTCCTGCACCAACACAAGTGCGAAAAGTGGATTTTCAACACTAACACAAGTGCGAAAAGTGGTTTTTCAACACTAACACAAGTGCGAAAAGTGGTTTTTCAACACTATCACAAGTACAAAAAGTGTTTTTCCACACTAATACAAGTGCAAAAGTGGTTTCCTGCACCAACACAAGTGCGAAATGTGGTTTTTCAACACTAAAACAAGTGCGAAAAGTGGTTTTTCAACACTAACAAAAGTGCGAAAAGTGGTTTTTCAACACTATCACAAGTGCAAAAAGTGTTTTTTCCACACTAATACAAGTGCAAAAGTGGTTTCCTGCACCAACACAAGTGTGAAAAGTGGTTTTTCAACACTAACACAAGTGCGAAAAGTATTTTTTCAACACTAACACAAGTGCAAAAAGTGGTTTTTCAACACTATCACAAGTGCAAAAAGTGTTTTTTCCACACTAATACAAGTGCAAAAGTGGTTTCCTGCACCAACACAAGTGCGAAAAGTGGTTTTTCAACACTAACACAAGTGCGAAAAGTGGTTTTTCAACACTAACACAAGTGCGAAAAGTGGTTTTTCCACACTAATACAAGTGCAAAAGTGGTTTCCTGCACCAACACAAGTGTGAAAAGTGGTTTTTCAACACTAACACAAGTGCGAAAAGTGGTTTTTCAACACTAACACAAGTGCAAAAAGTGGTTTTCAACACTATCACAAGTGCAAAAAGTGTTTTTTCCACACTAATACAAGTGCAAAAGTGGTTTCCTGCACCAACACAAGTGCGAAAAGTGGTTTTTCAACACTAACACAAGTGCGAAAAGTGGTTTTTCCACACTAATACAAGTGCAAAAGTGGTTTCCTGCACCAACACAAGTGCGAAAAGTGGTTTTTCAACACTAACACAAGTGCGAAAAGTGGTTTTTCAACACTAACACAAGTGCGAAAAGTGGTTTTTCCACACTAATACAAGTGCAAAAGTGGTTTCCTGCACCAACACAAGTGCGAAAAGTGGTTTTTCAACACTAACACAAGTGCGAAAAGTGGTTTTTCAACACTAACACAAGTGCGAAAAGTGGTTTTTCCACACTAATACAAGTGCAAAAGTGGTTTCCTGCACCAACACAAGTGTGAAAAGTGGTTTTTCAACACTAACACAAGTGCAAAAAGTGGTTTTTCAACACTAACACAAGTGCGAAAAGTGGTTTTTCAACACTAACCCAAGTGCGAAAAGTGGTTTTTCCACACTAATACAAGTGCAAAAGTGGTTTCCTGCACCAACACAAGTGCGAAAAGTGGTTTTTCAACACTAACACAAGTGCGAAAAGTGGTTTTTCAACACTATCACAAGTGCAAAAAGTGTTTTTTCCACACTAAAACAAGTGCGAAAAGTGGTTTTTCAACACTATCACAAGTGCAAAAAGTGTTTTTTCCACACTAATACAAGTGCAAAAGTGGTTTCCTGCACCAACACAAGTGCGAAAAGTGGTTTTCAACACTAACACAAGTGCGAAAAGTGGTTTTTCAACACTAACACAAGTGCGAAAAGTGGTTTTTCAACACTAACACAAGTGCGAAAAGTGGTTTTTCAACACTATCACAAGTGCAAAAAGTGTTTTTTCCACACTAATACAAGTGCATAAGTGGTTTCCTGCACCAACACAAGTGCGAAAAGTGGTTTTTCAACACTAACACAAGTGCGAAAAGTGGTTTTTCAACACTATCACAAGTGCAAAAAGTGTTTTTTCCACACTAATACAAGTGCAAAAGTGGTTTCCTGCATCAACACAAGTGCGAAAAGTGGTTTTTCAACACTAACACAAGTGCGAAAAGTGGTTTTTCAACACTATCACAAGTGCAAAAAGTGTTTTTTCCACACTAACACAAGTGCGAAAAGTGGTTTTTCAACACTAACACAAGTGCGAAAAGTGGTTTTTCAACACTATCACAAGTACAAAAAGTGTTTTTTCCACACTAATACAAGTGCAAAAGTGGTTTCCTGCACCAACGCAAGTGCGAAATGTGGTTTTTCAACACTAAAACAAGTGCGAAAAGTGGTTTTTCAACACTAACACAAGTGCGAAAAGTGGTTTTTCAACACTATCACAAGTGCAAAAAGTGTTTTTTCCACACTAATACAAGTGCAAAAGTGGTTTCCTGCACCAACACAAGTGTGAAAAGTGGTTTTTCAACACTAACACAAGTGCGAAAAGTGTTTTTTCAACACTAACACAAGTGCAAAAAGGGGTTTTTCAACACTATCGCAAGTGCAAAAAGTGTTTTTTCCACACTAATACAAGTGCAAAAGTGGTTTCCTGCACCAACACAAGTGCGAAAAGTGGTTTTTCAACACTAACACAAGTGCGAAAAGTGGTTTTTCAACACTAACACAAGTGCGAAAAGTGGTTTTTCAACACTAATACAAGTGCAAAAGTGGTTTCCTGCACCAACACAAGTGCGAAAAGTGGTTTTTAAACACTAACACAAGTTCGAAAAGTGGTTTTTCAACACTAACACAAGTGCGAAAAGTGGTTTTTCAACACTAATACAAGTGCAAAAAGTGGTTTTTCAACACTAACACAAGTGCGAAAAGTGGTTTTTCAACACTAACCCAAGTGCGAAAAGTGGTTTTTCCACACTAATACAAGTGCAAAAGTGGTTTCCTGCTCCAACACAAGTGCGAAAAGTGGTTTTTCAACACTAACACAAGTGCGAAAAGTGGTTTTTCAACACTAACACAAGTGCGAAAAGTGGTTTTCAACACTATCACAAGTGCAAAAAGTGTTTTTTCCACACTAATACAAATGCAAAAGTGGTTTCCTGCACCAACACAAGTGTGAAAAGTGGTTTTTCAACACTAACACAAGTGCGAAAATGGTTTTTCAACATTAACACAAGTGCAAAAAGTGGTTTTTCAACACTATCACAAGTGCAAAAAGTGTTTTTTCCACACTAATACAAGGGCAAAAGTGGTTTCCTGCACCAACACAAGTGCGAAAAGTGGTTTTTCAACACTAACACAAGTGCAAAAAGTGGTTTTTCAACACTATCACAAGTGCAAAAAGTGTTTTTTCCACACTAATACAAGTGCAAAAGTGGTTTCCTGCACCAACACAAGTGCGAAAAGTGGTTTTTCAACACTATCACAAGTGCAAAAAGTGTTTTTTCCACACTAATACAAGTGCAAAAGTGGTTTCCTGCACCAACACAAGCGCGAAAAGTGGTTTTTCAACACTAACACAAGTGCGAAAAGTGGTTTTTCAACACTAACACAAGTGCGAAAAGTGTTTTTTCCACACTAATACATGTGCAAAAGTGGTTTCCTGCACCAACACAAGTGCGAAAAGTGCTTTTTCAACACTAACACAAGTGCGAAAAGTGGTTTTTCAACACTATCACAAGTGCAAAAAGTGTTTTTTCCACACTAATACAAGTGCAAAAGTGGTTTCCTGCACCAACACAAGTGGGAAAAGTGGTTTTTCAACACTAACACAAGTGCGAAAAGTGGTTTTTCAACACTATCACAAGTGCAAAAAGTGTTTTTTCCACACTAATACAAGTGCAAAAGTGGTTTTCTGCACCAACACAAGTGCGAAAAGTGGTTTTTCAACACTAACACAAGTGCGAAAAGTGGTTTTTCAACACTAACACAGGTGCGAAAAGTGGTTTTTCAACACTATCACAAGTGCAAAAAGTGTTTTTTCCACACTACTACAAGTGCAAAAGTGGTTTCCTGCACCAACACAAGTGCGAAAAGTGGTTTTTCAACACTAACACAAGTGCGAAAAGTGGTTTTTCAACACTAACACAAGTGCGAAAAGTGGTTTGTCCACACTAATACAAATGCAAAAGTGGTTTTCTGCACCAACACAAGTGCGAAAAGTGGTTTTTCAACACGAACACAAGTGCGAAAAGTGGTTTTTCAACACTATCACAAGTGCAAAAAGTGTTTTTTCCACACTAATACAAGTGCAAAAGTGGTTTCCTGCACCAACACAAGTGCGAAAAGTGGTTTTTCAACACTAACACAAGTGCGAAAAGTGGTTTTTCAACGCTAACACAAGTGCGAAAAGTGGTTTTTCCACACTAATACAAGTGCAAAAGTGGTTTCCTGCACCAACACAAGTGCGAAAAGTGGTTTTTCAACACTAACACAAGTGCAAAAAGTGGTTTTTCAACACTAACACAAGTGCGAAAAGTGGTTTTTCAACACTAACCCAAGTGCAAAAAGTGGTTTTTCCACACTAATACAAGTGCAAAAGTGGTTTCCTGCACCAACACAAGTGCGAAAAGTGGTTTTTCAACACTAACACAAGTGCGAAAAGTGGTTTTTCAACACTAACACAAGTGCGAAAAGTGGTTTTTCCACACTAATACAAGTGCAAAAGTGGTTTCCTGCACCAACACAAGTGTGAAAAGTGGTTTTTCAACACTAACACAAGTGCAAAAAGTGGTTTTTCAACACTAACACAAGTGCGAAAAGTGGTTTTTCAACACTAACCCAAGTGCGAAAAGTGGTTTTTCCACACTAATACAAGTGCAAAAGTGGTTTCCTGCACCAACACAAGTGCGAAAAGTGGTTTTTCAACTCTAACACAAGTGCGAAAAGTGGTTTTTCAACACTATCACAAGTGCAAAAAGTGTTTTTTCCACACTAACACAAGTGCGAAAAGTGTTTTTTCAACACTATCACAAGTGCAAAAAGTGTTTTTTCCACACTAATACAAGTGTAAAAGTGGTTTCCTGCACCAACACAAGTGCGAAAAGTGGTTTTCAACACTAACACAAGTGCGAAAAGTGGTTTTTCAACACTAACACAAGTGCGAAAAGTGGTTTTTCAACACTAACACAAGTGCGAAAAGTGGTTTTTCAACACTATCACAAGTGCAAAAAGTGTTTATTCCACACTAATACAAGAGCATAAGTGGTTTCCTGCACCAACACAAGTGCGAAAAAGTGGTTTTTCAACACTAACACAAGTGCAAAAAGTGGTTTTTCAACACTATCACAAGTGCAAAAAGTGTTTTTTCCACACTAATACAAGTGCAAAAGTGGTTTCCTGCATCAACACAAGTGCGAAAAGTGGTTTTTCAACACTAACACAAGTGCGAAAAGTGGTTTTTCAACACTATCACAAGTGCAAAAAGTGTTTTTTCCACACTAACACAAGTGCGAAAAGTGGTTTCCTGCACCAACACAAGTGCGAAATGTGGTTTTTCAACACTAAAACAAGTGCGAAAAGTGGTTTTTCAACACTAACACAAGTGCGAAAAGTGGTTTTTCAACACTATCACAAGTGCAAAAAGTGTTTTTTCCACACTAATACAAGTGCAAAAGTGGTTTCCTGCACCAACACAAGTGTGAAAAGTGGTTTTTCAACACTACCACAAGTGCGAAAAGTGTTTTTCAACACTAACACAAGTGCAAAAAGTGGTTTTTCAACACTATCACAAGTGCAAAAAGTGTTTTTTCCACACTAATACAAGTGCAAAAGTGGTTTCCTGCACCAACACAAGTGCAAAAAGTGGTTTTTCAACACTAACACAAGTGCGAAAAGTGGTTTTTCAACACTAACACAAGTGCGAAAAGTGGTTTTTCAACACTAATACAAGTGCAAAAGTGGTTTCCTGCACCAACACAAGTGCGAAAAGTGGTTTTTCAACACTAACACAAGTGCGAAAAGTGGTTTTTCAACACTAACACAAGTGCGAAAAGTGGTTTTTCAACACTAATACAAGTGCAAAAGTGGTTTCCTGCACCAACACAAGTGCGAAAAGTGGTTTTTCAACACTAACACAAGTGCGAAAAATGGTTTTTCAACACTATCACAAGCGCAAAAAGTGTTTTTTCCACACTAATACAAGTGCAAAAGTGGTTTCCTGCACCAACACAAGTGCGAAAAGTGGTTTTTCAACACTAACACAAGTGCGAAAAGTGGTTTTTCAACACTATCACAAGTGCAAAAAGTGTTTTTTCCACACTAATACAAGTGCAAAATTGGTTTCCTGCACCAACACAAGTGCGAAAAGTGCTTTTTCAACACTAACACAAGTGTGAAACGTGGTTTTTCAACACTATCACAAGTGCAAAAATTGTTTTTTCCACACTAATACAAGTGCAAAAGTGGTTTCCTGCACCAAAACAAGTGCGAAAAGTGGTTTTTCAACACTAACACAAGTGCGAAAAGTGGTTTTTCAACACTAACACAAGTGCGAAAAGTGGTTTTTCAACACTATCACAAGTGCAAAAAGTGTTTTTTCCACACTAATACAAGTGCAAAAGTGGCTTTCTGCACCAACACAAGTGCGAAAAGTGGTTTTTCAACACTAACACAAGTGCGAAAAGTGGTTTTTCAACACTAACACAAGTGCGAAAAGTGGTTTTTCAACACTATCACAAGTGCAAAAAGTGTTTTTTCCACACTAATACAAGTGCAAAAGTGGTTTCCTGCACCAACACAAGTGCGAAAAGTGGTTTTTCAACACTAACACAGGTGCGAAAAGTGGTTTTTCCACACTAATACAAGTGCAAAAGTGGTTTCCTGCACCAACACAAGTGCGAAAAGTGGTTTTTCAACACTAACACAAGTGCGAAAAGTGGTTTTTCAACACTAACACAAGTGCGAAAAGTGGTTTTTCCACACTAATACAAGTGCAAAAGTGGTTTCCTGCACCAACACAAGTGCGAAAAGTGGTTTTTCAACACTAACACAAGTGCAAAAAGTGGTTTTTCAACACTAACTCAAGTGCGAAAAGTGGTTTTTCAACACTATCCCAAGTGCGAAAAGTGGTTTTTCCACACTAATACAAGTGCAAAAGTGGTTTCCTGCACCAACACAAGTGCGAAAAGTGGTTTTTCAACACTAACACAAGTGCGAAAAGTGGTTTTTCAACACTAACACAAGTGCGAAAAGTGGTTTTTCCACACTAATACAAGTGCAAAAGTGGTTTCCTGCACCAACACAATGCGAAAAGTGGTTTTTCAACAATAACACAAGTGCGAAAAGTGGTTTTTCAACACTAACACAAGTGCGAAAAGTGGTTTTTCAACACTATCACAAGTGAAAAAAGTGTTTTTTCCACACTAATACAAGTGCAAAAGTGGTTTCCTGCACCAACACAAGTGCAAAAGTGGTTTCCTGCACCAACACAAGTGCGAAAAGTGGTTTTTCAACACTAACACAAGTGCGAAAAGTGGTTTTTCAACACTAACACAAGTGCGAAAAGTGGTTTATCAACACTATCACAAGTGCAAAAAGTGTTTTTTCCACACTAATACAAGTGCAAAAGTGGTTTTCTGCACCAACACAAGTGCGAAAAGTGGTTTTTCAACACTAACACAAGTGCGAAAAGTGGTTTTTCAACACTAACACAAGTGCGAAAAGTGGTTTTTCAACACTATCACAAGTGCAAAAAGTGTTTTTTCCACACTAATACAAGTGCAAAAGTGGTTTTCTGCACCAACACAAGTGCGAAAAGTGGTTTTTCAACACTAACACAGGTGCGAAAAGTGGTTTTTCCACACTAATACAAGTGCAAAAGTGGTTTCCTGCACCAACACAAGTGCGAAAAGTGGTTTTTCAACACTAACACAAGTGCGAAAAGTGGTTTTTCAACACTATCACAAGTGCACAAAGTGTTTTTTCCACACTAATACAAGTGCAAAAGTGGTTTCCTGCACCAACACAAGTGCGAAAAGTGGTTTTTCAACACTAACACAAGTGCGAAAAGTGGTTTTTCAACACTAACACAAGTGCGAAAAGTGGTTTTTCCACACTAATACAAGTGCAAAAAGTGGTTTTTCAACACTAACACAAGTGCGAAAAGTGGTTTTTCCACACTAATACAAGTGCAAAAGTGGTTTCCTGCACCAACACAAATGCGAAAAGTGGTTTTTCAACACTAACACAAGTGCAAAAAGTGGTTTTTCAACACTAACACAAGTGCGAAAAGTGGTTTTTCAACACTAGCCCAAGTGCGAAAAGTGGTTTTTCAACACTAACACAAGTGCGAAAAGTGGTTTTTCAACACTATCACAAGTGCAAAAAGTGTTTATTCCACACTAATACAAGAGCATAAGTGGTTTCCTGCACCAACACAAGTGCGAAAAGTGGTTTTTCAACACTAACACAAGTGCAAAAAGTGGTTTTTCAACACTATCACAAGTGCAAAAAGTGTTTTTTCCACACTAATACAAGTGCAAAAGTGGTTTCCTGCATCAACACAAGTGCGAAAAGTGGTTTTTCAACACTAACACAAGTGCGAAAAGTGGTTTTTCAACACTATCACAAGTGCAAAAAGTGTTTTTTCCACACTAACACAAGTGCGAAAAGTGGTTTCCTGCACCAACACAAGTGCGAAATGTGGTTTTTCAACACTAAAACAAGTGCGAAAAGTGGTTTTTCAACACTAACACAAGTGCGAAAAGTGGTTTTTCAACACTATCACAAGTGCAAAAAGTGTTTTTTCCACACTAATACAAGTGCAAAAGTGGTTTCCTGCACCAACACAAGTGTGAAAAGTGGTTTTTCAACACTACCACAAGTGCGAAAAGTGTTTTTCAACACTAACACAAGTGCAAAAAGTGGTTTTTCAACACTATCACAAGTGCAAAAAGTGTTTTTTCCACACTAATACAAGTGCAAAAGTGGTTTCCTGCACCAACACAAGTGCAAAAAGTGGTTTTTCAACACTAACACAAGTGCGAAAAGTGGTTTTTCAACACTAACACAAGTGCGAAAAGTGGTTTTTCAACACTAATACAAGTGCAAAAGTGGTTTCCTGCACCAACACAAGTGCGAAAAGTGGTTTTTCAACACTAACACAAGTGCGAAAAGTGGTTTTTCAACACTAACACAAGTGCGAAAAGTGGTTTTTCAACACTAATACAAGTGCAAAAGTGGTTTCCTGCACCAACACAAGTGCGAAAAGTGGTTTTTCAACACTAACACAAGTGCGAAAAATGGTTTTTCAACACTATCACAAGCGCAAAAAGTGTTTTTTCCACACTAATACAAGTGCAAAAGTGGTTTCCTGCACCAACACAAGTGCGAAAAGTGGTTTTTCAACACTAACACAAGTGCGAAAAGTGGTTTTTCAACACTATCACAAGTGCAAAAAGTGTTTTTTCCACACTAATACAAGTGCAAAATTGGTTTCCTGCACCAACACAAGTGCGAAAAGTGCTTTTTCAACACTAACACAAGTGTGAAACGTGGTTTTTCAACACTATCACAAGTGCAAAAATTGTTTTTTCCACACTAATACAAGTGCAAAAGTGGTTTCCTGCACCAAAACAACTGCGAAAAGTGGTTTTTCAACACTAACACAAGTGCGAAAAGTGGTTTTTCAACACTAACACAAGTGCGAAAAGTGGTTTTTCAACACTATCACAAGTGCAAAAAGTGTTTTTTCCACACTAATACAAGTGCAAAAGTGGCTTTCTGCACCAACACAAGTGCGAAAAGTGGTTTTTCAACACTAACACAAGTGCAAAAAGTGGTTTTTCAACACTAACACAAGTGCGAAAAGTGGTTTTTCAACACTATCCCAAGTGCGAAAAGTGGTTTTTCCACACTAATACAAGTGCAAAAGTGGTTTCCTGCACCAACACAAGTGCGAAAAGTGGTTTTTCAACACTAACACAAGTGCGAAAAGTGGTTTTTCAACACTAACACAAGTGCGAAAAGTGGTTTTTCAACACTATCACAAGTGCAAAAAGTGTTTTTTCCACACTAATACAAGTGCAAAAGTGGTTTCCTGCACCAACACAAGTGCGAAAAGTGGTTTTTCAACACTAACACAGGTGCGAAAAGTGGTTTTTCCACACTAATACAAGTGCAAAAGTGGTTTCCTGCACCAACACAAGTGCGAAAAGTGGTTTTTCAACACTAACACAAGTGCGAAAAGTGGTTTTTCAACACTAACACAAGTGCGAAAAGTGGTTTTTCCACACTAATACAAGTGCAAAAGTGGTTTCCTGCACCAACACAAGTGCGAAAAGTGGTTTTTCAACACTAACACAAGTGCAAAAAGTGGTTTTTCAACACTAACACAAGTGCGAAAAGTGGTTTTTCAACACTATCCCAAGTGCGAAAAGTGGTTTTTCCACACTAATACAAGTGCAAAAGTGGTTTCCTGCACCAACACAAGTGCGAAAAGTGGTTTTTCAACACTAACACAAGTGCGAAAAGTGGTTTTTCAACACTAACACAAGTGCGAAAAGTGGTTTTTCCACACTAATACAAGTGCAAAAGTGGTTTCCTGCACCAACACAATGCGAAAAGTGGTTTTTCAACAATAACACAAGTGCGAAAAGTGGTTTTTCAACACTAACACAAGTGCGAAAAGTGGTTTTTCAACACTATCACAAGTGAAAAAAGTGTTTTTTCCACACTAATACAAGTGCAAAAGTGGTTTCCTGCACCAACACAAGTGCAAAAGTGGTTTCCTGCACCAACACAAGTGCGAAAAGTGGTTTTTCAACACTAACACAAGTGCGAAAAGTGGTTTTTCAACACTAACACAAGTGCGAAAAGTGGTTTATCAACACTATCACAAGTGCAAAAAGTGTTTTTTCCACACTAATACAAGTGCAAAAGTGGTTTTCTGCACCAACACAAGTGCGAAAAGTGATTTTTCAACACTAACACAAGTGCGAAAAGTGGTTTTTCAACACTAACACAAGTGCGAAAAGTGGTTTTTCAACACTATCACAAGTGCAAAAAGTGTTTTTTCCACACTAATACAAGTGCAAAAGTGGTTTTCTGCACCAACACAAGTGCGAAAAGTGGTTTTTCAACACTAACACAGGTGCGAAAAGTGGTTTTTCCACACTAATACAAGTGCAAAAGTGGTTTCCTGCACCAACACAAGTGCGAAAAGTGGTTTTTCAACACTAACACAAGTGCGAAAAGTGGTTTTTCAACACTATCACAAGTGCACAAAGTGTTTTTTCCACACTAATACAAGTGCAAAAGTGGTTTCCTGCACCAACACAAGTGCGAAAAGTGGTTTTTCAACACTAACACAAGTGCGAAAAGTGGTTTTTCAACACTAACACAAGTGCGAAAAGTGGTTTTTCCACACTAATACAAGTGCAAAAAGTGGTTTTTCAACACTAACACAAGTGCGAAAAGTGGTTTTTCCACACTAATACAAGTGCAAAAGTGGTTTCCTGCACCAACACAAATGCGAAAAGTGGTTTTTCAACACTAACACAAGTGCAAAAAGTGGTTTTTCAACACTAACACAAGTGCGAAAAGTGGTTTTTCAACACTAGCCCAAGTGCGAAAAGTGGTTTTTCCACACTAATACAAGTGCAAAAGTGGTTTCCTGCACCAACACAAGTGCGAAAAGTGGTTTTTCAACACTAACACAAGTGCGAAAAGTGGTTTTTCAACACTAACACAAGTGCGAAAAGTGGTTTTTCCACACTAATACAAGTGCAAAAGTGGTTTCCTGCACCAACACAAGTGCGAAAAGTGGTTTTTCAACAATAACACAAGTGCGAAAAGTGGTTTTTCAACACTAACACAAGTGCGAAAAGTGGTTTTTCAACACTATCACAAGTGAAAAAAGTGTTTTTTCCACACTAATACAAGTGCAAAAGTGGTTTCCTGCACCAACACAAGTGCAAAAGTGGTTTCCTGCACCAACACAAGTGCGAAAGGTGGTTTTTCAACACTAACACAAGTGCAAAAAGTGGTTTTTCAACACTATCACAAGTGCAAAAAGTGTTTTTTCCACACTCATACAAGTGCAAAAGTGGTTTCCTGCTCAAACACAAGTGCGAAAAGTGGTTTTTCAACACTAACACAAGTGCGAAAAGTGGTTTTTCAACACTAACACAAGTGCGAAAAGTGGTTTTTCCACACTAATACAAGTGCAAAAGTGGTTTCCTGCACCAACACAAGTGCGAAAAGTGGTTTTTCAACACTAACACAAGTGCAAAAAGTGGTTTTTCAACACTAACACAAGTGCGAAAAGTGGTTTTTCAACACTATCCCAAGTGCGAAAAGTGGTTTTTCCACACTAATACAAGTGCAAAAGTGGTTTCCTGCACCAACACAAGTGCGAAAAGTGGTTTTTCAACACTAACACAAGTGCGAAAAGTGGTTTTTCAACACTAACACAAGTGCGAAAAGTGGTTTTTCCACACTAATACAAGTGCAAAAGTGGTTTCCTGCACCAACACAAGTGCGAAAAGTGGTTTTTCAACAATAACACAAGTGCGAAAAGTGGTTTTTCAACACTAACACAAGTGCGAAAAGTGGTTTTTCAACACTATCACAAGTGAAAAAAGTGTTTTTTCCACACTAATACAAGTGCAAAAGTGGTTTCCTGCACCAACACAAGTGCAAAAGTGGTTTCCTGCACCAACACAAGTGCGAAAGGTGGTTTTTCAACACTAACACAAGTGCAAAAAGTGGTTTTTCAACACTATCACAAGTGCAAAAAGTGTTTTTTCCACACTCATACAAGTGCAAAAGTGGTTTCCTGCTCAAACACAAGTGCGAAAAGTGGTTTTTCAACACTAACACAAGTGCGAAAAGTGGTTTTTCAACACTATCACAAGTGCAAAAAGTGTTTTTTCCACACTAATACAAGTGCAAAAGTGGTTTCCTGCACCAACACAAGTGCGAAAAGTGGTTTTTCAACACTATCACAAGTGCAAAAAGTGTTTTTCCACACTAATACAAGTGCAAAAGTGGTTTCCTGCACCAACACAAGTGCGAAAAGTGGTTTTTCAACACTAACACAAGTGCGAAAAGTGGTTTTTCAACACTAACACAAGTGCGAAAAGTGGTTTTTCAACACTATCACAAGTGCAAAAAGTGTTTTTTCCACACTAATACAAGTGCAACAGTGGTTTCCTGCACCAACACAAGTGCGAAAAGTGGTTTTTCAACACTAACACAAGTGCGAAAAGTGGTTTTTCAACACTAACACAAGTGCGAAAAGTGGTTTTTCAACACAATCACAAGTGCAAAAAGTGTTTTTTCCACACTAATACAAGTGCAAAAGTGGTTTTCTGCACCAACACAAGTGCGAAAAGTGGTTTTTCAACACTAACACAAGTGCGAAAAGTGGTTTTTCAACACTAACACAAGTGCGAAAAGTGATTTTTCCACACTAATACAAGTGCAAAAGTGGTTTCCTGCACCAACACAAGTGCGAAAAGTGGTTTTTCAACACTAACACAAATGCGAAAAATGGTTTTTCAACACTATCACAAGCGCAAAAAGTGTTTTTTCCACACTAATACAAGTGCAAAAGTGGTTTCCTGCACCAACACAAGTGCGAAAAGTGGTTTTTCAACACTAACACAAGTGCGAAAAGTGGTTTTTCAACACTATCACAAGTGCAAAAAGTGTTTTTTCCACACTAATACAAGTGCAAAAGTGGTTTCCTGCACCAACACAAGTGCGAAAAGTGGTTTTTCAACACTATCACAAGTGCAAAAAGTGTTTATTCCACACTAATACAAGGGCAAAAGTGGTTTCCTGCACCAACACAAGTGCAAAAAGTGGTTTTTCAACACTAACACAAGTGTGAAAAGTGGTTTTTCAACACTAACACAAGTGCGAAAAGTGTTTTTTCCACACTAATACAAGTGCAAAAGTGGTTTCCTGCACCAACACAAGTGCGAAAAGTGCTTTTTCAACACTAACACAAGTGCGAAAAGTGGTTTTTCAACACTATCACAAGTGCAAAAAGTGTTTTTTCCACACTAATACAAGTGCAAAAGTGGTTTCCTGCACCAACACAAGTGCGAAAAGTGGTTTTTCAACACTAACACAAGTGCGAAAAGTGGTTTTTCAACACTAACACAAGTGCGAAAAGTGTTTTTTCCACACTAATACAAGTGCAAAAGTGGTTTTCTGCACCAACACAAGTGCAAAAAGTGGTTTTTCAACACTAACACAAGTGCGAAAGTGGTTTTTCAACACTAACACAAGTGCGAAAAGTGGTTTTTCAACACTATCACAAGTGCAAAAAGTGTTTTTTCCACACTAATACAAGTGCAAAAGTGGTTTCCTGCACCAACACAAGTGCGAAAAGTGGTTTTTCAACACTAACACAAGTGCGAAAAGTGGTTTTTCAACACTAACACAAGTGCGAAAAGTGGTTTTTCCACACTAATACAAGTGCAAAAGTGGTGTCCTGCACCAACACAAGTGCGAAAAGTGGTTTTTCAACACTAACACAAGTGCGAAAAGTGGTTTTTCAACACTATCACAAGTGCAAAAAGTGTTTTTTCCACACTAATACAAGTGCAAAAGTGGTTTCCTGCACCAACACAAGTGCGAAAAGTGGTTTTTCAACACTAACACAAGTGCGAAAAGTGGTTTTTCAACACTAACACAAGTGCGAAAAGTGGTTTTTCCACACTAATACAAGTGCAAAAGTGGTTTCCTGCACCAACACAAGTGCGAAAAGTGGTTTTTCAACACTAACACAAGTGCAAAAAGTGGTTTTTCAACACTAACACAAGTGCGAAAAGTGGTTTTTCCACACTAATACAAGTGCAAAAGTGGTTTCCTGCACCAACACAAGTGCGAAAAGTGGTTTTTCAACACTAAGACAAGTGCAAAAAGTTGTTTTTCAACACTAACACAAGTGCGAAAAGTGGTTGTTCAACACTATCCCAAGTGCGAAAAGTGGTTTTTCCACACTAATACAAGTGCAAAAGTGGTTTCCTGCACCAACACAAGTGCGAAAAGTGGTTTTTCAACACTAACACAAGTGCGAAAAGTGGTTTTTCAACACTATCACAAGTGCAAAAAGTGTTTTTTCCACACTAATACAAGTGCAAAAGTGGTTTCCTGCACCAACACAAGTGCGAAAAGTGGTTTTTCAGCACTAACACAAGTGCGAAAAGTGGTTTTTCAACACTAACACAAGTGCGAAAAGTGGTTTTTCCACACTAATACAAGTGCAAAAGTGGTTTCCTGCACCAACACAAGTGCGAAAAGTGGTTTTTCAACACTAACACAAGTGCGAAAAGTGGTTTTTCAACACTATCACAAGTGAAAAAAGTGTTTTTTCCACACTAATACAAGTGCAAAAGTTGTTTCCTGCACCAACAGAAGTGCAAAAGTGGTTTCCTGCACCAACACAAGTGCAAAAAGTGGTTTTTCAACACACACAAGTGCAAAAAGTGGTTTTTCAACACTATCACAAGTGCAAAAAGTGTTTTTTCCGCACTCATACAAGTGAAAAAGTGGTTTCCTGCTCAAACACAAGTGCGAAAAGTGGTTTTTCAACACTAACACAAGTGCGAAAAGTGGTTTTTCAACACTATCACAAGTGCAAAAAGTGTTTTTTCCACACTAATACAAGTGCAAAAGTGGTTTCCTGCACCAACACAAGTGTGAAAAGTGGTTTTTCAACACTATCACAAGTGCAAAAAGTGTTTTTTCCACACTAATACAAGTGCAAAAGTGGTTTCCTGCACCAACACAAGTGCGAAAAGTGGTTTTTCAACACTAACACAAGTGCGAAAAGTGGTTTTTCAACACTAACACAAGTGCGAAAAGTGGTTTTTCAACACTATCACAAGTGCAAAAAGTGTTTTTTCCACACTAATACAAGTGCAACAGTGGTTTCCTGCACCAACACAAGTGCGAAAAGTGGTTTTTCAACACTAACACAAGTGCGAAAAGTGGTTTTTCAACACTATCACAAGTGCAAAAAGTGTTTTTTCCACACTAATACAAGTGCAAAAGTGGTTTCCTGCACCAACACAAGTGCGAAAAGTGGTTTTTCAACACTAACACAAGTGCGAAAAGTGGTTTTTCAACACTAACACAAGTGCGAAAAGTGGTTTTTCAACACTATCACAAGTACAAAAAGTGTTTTTTCCACACTAATACAAGTGCAAAAGTGGTTTCCTGCACCAACACAAGTGCGAAATGTGGTTTTTCAACACTAAAACAAGTGCGAAAAGTGGTTTTTCAACACTAACAAAAGTGCGAAAAGTGGTTTTTCAACACTATCACAAGTGCAAAAAGTGTTTTTTCCACACTAATACAAGTGCAAAAGTGGTTTCCTGCACCAACACAAGTGTGAAAAGTGGTTTTTCAACACTAACACAAGTGCGAAAAGTGTTTTTTCAACACTAACACAAGTGCAAAAAGTGGTTTTTCAACACTATCACAATAGCAAAAAGTGTTTTTTCCACACTAATACAAGTGCAAAAGTGGTTTCCTGCACCAACACAAGTGCGAAAAGTGGTTTTTCAACACTAACACAAGTGCGAAAAGTGGTTTTTCAACACTAACACAAGTGCGAAAAGTGGTTTTTCCACACTAATACAAGTGCAAAAGTGGTTTCCTGCACCAACACAAGTGCGAAAAGTGGTTTTTCAACACTAACACAAGTGCGAAAAGTGGTTTTTCAACACTAACACAAGTGCGAAAAGTGGTTTTTCAACACTAATACAAGTGCAAAAGTGGTTTCCTGCACCAACACAAGTGCGAAAAGTGGTTTTTCAACACTAACACAAGTGCGAAAAATGGTTTTTCAACACTATCACAAGCGCAAAAAGTGTTTTTTCCACACTAATACAAGTGCAAAAGTGGTTTCCTGCACCAACACAAGTGCGAAAAGTGGTTTTTCAACACTAACACAAGTGCGAAAAGTGGTTTTTCAACACTATCACAAGTGCAAAAAGTGTTTTTTCCACACTAATACAAGTGCAAAAGTGGTTTCCTGCACCAACACAAGTGCGAAAAGTGGTTTTTCAACACTATCACAAGTGCAAAAAGTGTTTTTTCCACACTAATACGAGGGCAAAAGTGTTTCCTGCACCAACACAAGTGCAAAAAGTGGTTTTTCAACACTAACACAAGTGCGAAAAGTGGTTTTTCAACACTAACACAAGTGCGAAAAGTGTTTTTCCCACACTAATACAAGTGCAAAAGTGGTTTCCTGCACCAACACAAGTGCGAAAAGTGCTTTTTCAACACTAACACAAGTGTGAAACGTGGTTTTTCAACACTATCACAAGTGCAAAAATTGTTTTTTCCACACTAATACAAGTGCAAAAGTGGTTTCCTGCACCAAAACAAGTGCGAAAAGTGGTTTTTCAACACTAACACAAGTGCGAAAAGTGGTTTTTCAACACTAACACAAGTGCGAAAAGTGGTTTTTCAACACTATCACAAGTGCAAAAAGTGTTTTTTCCACACTAATACAAGTGCAAAAGTGGCTTTCTGCACCAACACAAGTGCGAAAAGTGGTTTTTCAACACTAACACAAGTGCGAAAAGTGGTTTTTCAACACTAACACAAGTGCGAAAAGTGGTTTTTCAACACTATCACAAGTGCAAAAAGTGTTTTTTCCACACTAATACAAGTGCAAAAGTGGTTTCCTGCACCAACACAAGTGCGAAAAGTGGTTTTTCAACACTAACACAGGTGCGAAAAGTGGTTTTTCCACACTAATACAAGTGCAAAAGTGGTTTCCTGCACCAACACAAGTGCGAAAAGTGGTTTTTCAACACTAACACAAGTGCGAAAAGTGGTTTTTCAACACTATCACAAGTGCACAAAGTGTTTTTTCCACACTAATACAAGTGCAAAAGTGGTTTCCTGCACCAACACAAGTGCGAAAAGTGGTTTTTCAACACTAACACAAGTGCAAAAAGTGGTTTTTCAACACTAACACAAGTGCGAAAAGTGGTTTTTCCACACTAATACAAGTGCAAAAGTGGTTTCCTGCACCAACACAAGTGCGAAAAGTGGTTTTTCAACACTAACACAAGTGCAAAAAGTGGTTTTTCAACACTAACACAAGTGCGAAAAGTGGTTTTTCCACACTAATACAAGTGCAAAAGTGGTTTCCTGCACCAACACAAGTGCGAAAAGTGGTTTTTCAACACTAACACAAGTGCAAAAAGTGGTTTTTCAACACTAACACAAGTGCGAAAAGTGGTTTTTCAACACTATCCCAAGTGCGAAAAGTGGTTTTTCCACACTAATACAAGTGCAAAAGTGGTTTCCTGCACCAACACAAGTGCGAAAAGTGGTTTTTCAACACTAACACAAGTGCGAAAAGTGGTTTTTCAACACTAACACAAGTGCGAAAAGTGGTTTTTCCACACTAATACAAGTGCAAAAGTGGTTTCCTGCACCAACACAATGCGAAAAGTGGTTTTTCAACAATAACACAAGTGCGAAAAGTGGTTTTTCAACACTAACACAAGTGCGAAAAGTGGTTTTTCAACACTATCACAAGTGAAAAAAGTGTTTTTTCCACACTAATACAAGTGCAAAAGTGGTTTCCTGCACCAACACAAGTGCAAAAGTGGTTTCCTGCACCAACACAAGTGCGAAAAGTGGTTTTTCAAAACTAACACAAGTGCAAAAGTGGTTTCCTGCACCAAAACAAGTGCGAAAAGTGGTTTTTCAACACTAACACAAGTGCGAAAAGTGGTTTTTCAACACTAACACAAGTGCGAAAAGTGGTTTATCAACACTATCACAAGTGCAAAAAGTGTTTTTTCCACACTAATACAAGTGCAAAAGTGGTTTTCTGCACCAACACAAGTGCGAAAAGTGGTTTTTCAACACTAACACAAGTGCGAAAAGTGGTTTTTCAACACTAACACAAGTGCGAAAAGTGGTTTTTCAACACTATCACAAGTGCAAAAAGTGTTTTTTCCACACTAATACAAGTGCAAAAGTGGTTTTCTGCACCAACACAAGTGCGAAAAGTGGTTTTTCAACACTAACACAGGTGCGAAAAGTGGTTTTTCCACACTAATACAAGTGCAAAAGTGGTTTCCTGCACCAACACAAGTGCGAAAAGTGGTTTTTCAACACTAACACAAGTGCGAAAAGTGGTTTTTCAACACTATCACAAGTGCACAAAGTGTTTTTTCCACACTAATACAAGTGCAAAAGTGGTTTCCTGCACCAACACAAGTGCGAAAAGTGGTTTTTCAACACTAACACAAGTGCGAAAAGTGGTTTTTCAACACTAACACAAGTGCGAAAAGTGGTTTTTCCACACTAATACAAGTGCAAAAGTGGTTTCCTGCACCAACACAAGTGCGAAAAGTGGTTTTTCAACACTAACACAAGTGCAAAAAGTGGTTTTTCAACACTAACACAAGTGCGAAAAGTGGTTTTTCCACACTAATACAAGTGCAAAAGTGGTTTCCTGCACCAACATAAGTGCGAAAAGTGGTTTTTCAACACTAACACAAGTGCAAAAAGTGGTTTTTCAACACTAACACAAGTGCGAAAAGTGGTTTTTCAACACTAGCCCAAGTGCGAAAAGTGGTTTTTCCACACTAATACAAGTGCAAAAGTGGTTTCCTGCACCAACACAAGTGCGAAAAGTGGTTTTTCAACACTAACACAAGTGCGAAAAGTGGTTTTTCAACACTAACACAAGTGCGAAAAGTGGTTTTTCCACACTAATACAAGTGCAAAAGTGGTTTCCTGCACCAACACAAGTGCGAAAAGTGGTTTTTCAACAATAACACAAGTGCGAAAAGTGGTTTTTCAACACTAACACAAGTGCGAAAAGTGGTTTTTCAACACTATCACAAGTGAAAAAAGTGTTTTTTCCACACTAATACAAGTGCAAAAGTGGTTTCCTGCACCAACACAAGTGCAAAAGTGGTTTCCTGCACCAACACAAGTGCGAAAGGTGGTTTTTCAACACTAACACAAGTGCAAAAAGTGGTTTTTCAACACTATCACAAGTGCAAAAAGTGTTTTTTCCACACTCATACAAGTGCAAAAGTGGTTTCCTGCTCAAACACAAGTGCGAAAAGTGGTTTTTCAACACTAACACAAGTGCGAAAAGTGGTTTTTCAACACTAACACAAGTGCGAAAAGTGGTTTTTCCACACTAATACAAGTGCAAAAGTGGTTTCCTGCACCAACACAAGTGCGAAAAGTGGTTTTTCAACACTAACACAAGTGCAAAAAGTGGTTTTTCAACACTAACACAAGTGCGAAAAGTGGTTTTTCAACACTATCCCAAGTGCGAAAAGTGGTTTTTCCACACTAATACAAGTGCAAAAGTGGTTTCCTGCACCAACACAAGTGCGAAAAGTGGTTTTTCAACACTAACACAAGTGCGAAAAGTGGTTTTTCAACACTAACACAAGTGCGAAAAGTGGTTTTTCCACACTAATACAAGTGCAAAAGTGGTTTCCTGCACCAACACAAGTGCGAAAAGTGGTTTTTCAACAATAACACAAGTGCGAAAAGTGGTTTTTCAACACTAACACAAGTGCGAAAAGTGGTTTTTCAACACTATCACAAGTGAAAAAAGTGTTTTTTCCACACTAATACAAGTGCAAAAGTGGTTTCCTGCACCAACACAAGTGCAAAAGTGGTTTCCTGCACCAACACAAGTGCGAAAGGTGGTTTTTCAACACTAACACAAGTGCAAAAAGTGGTTTTTCAACACTATCACAAGTGCAAAAAGTGTTTTTTCCACACTCATACAAGTGCAAAAGTGGTTTCCTGCTCAAACACAAGTGCGAAAAGTGGTTTTTCAACACTAACACAAGTGCGAAAAGTGGTTTTTCAACACTATCACAAGTGCAAAAAGTGTTTTTTCCACACTAATACAAGTGCAAAAGTGGTTTCCTGCACCAACACAAGTGCGAAAAGTGGTTTTTCAACACTATCACAAGTGCAAAAAGTGTTTTTTCCACACTAATACAAGTGCAAAAGTGGTTTCCTGCACCAACACAAGTGCGAAAAGTGGTTTTTCAACACTAACACAAGTGCGAAAAGTGGTTTTTCAACACTAACACAAGTGCGAAAAGTGGTTTTTCAACACTATCACAAGTGCAAAAAGTGTTTTTTCCACACTAATACAAGTGCAACAGTGGTTTCCTGCACCAACACAAGTGCGAAAAGTGGTTTTTCAACACTAACACAAGTGCGAAAAGTGGTTTTTCAACACTAACACAAGTGCGAAAAGTGGTTTTTCAACACAATCACAAGTGCAAAAAGTGTTTTTTCCACACTAATACAAGTGCAAAAGTGGTTTTCTGCACCAACACAAGTGCGAAAAGTGGTTTTTCAACACTAACACAAGTGCGAAAAGTGGTTTTTCAACACTAACACAAGTGCGAAAAGTGATTTTTCCACACTAATACAAGTGCAAAAGTGGTTTCCTGCACCAACACAAGTGCGAAAAGTGGTTTTTCAACACTAACACAAATGCGAAAAATGGTTTTTCAACACTATCACAAGCGCAAAAAGTGTTTTTTCCACACTAATACAAGTGCAAAAGTGGTTTCCTGCACCAACACAAGTGCGAAAAGTGGTTTTTCAACACTAACACAAGTGCGAAAAGTGGTTTTTCAACACTATCACAAGTGCAAAAAGTGTTTTTTCCACACTAATACAAGTGCAAAAGTGGTTTCCTGCACCAACACAAGTGCGAAAAGTGGTTTTTCAACACTATCACAAGTGCAAAAAGTGTTAATTCCACACTAATACAAGGGCAAAAGTGGTTTCCTGCACCAACACAAGTGCAAAAAGTGGTTTTTCAACACTAACACAAGTGTGAAAAGTGGTTTTTCAACACTAACACAAGTGCGAAAAGTGTTTTTTCCACACTAATACAAGTGCAAAAGTGGTTTCCTGCACCAACACAAGTGCGAAAATGCTTTTTCAACACTAACACAAGTGCGAAAAGTGGTTTTTCAACACTATCAAAAGTGCAAAAAGTGTTTTTTCCACACTAATACAAGTGCAAAAGTGGTTTCCTGCACCAACACAAGTGCGAAAAGTGGTTTTTCAACACTAACACAAGTGCGAAAAGTGGTTTTTCAACACTAACACAAGTGCGAAAAGTGTTTTTTCCACACTAATACAAGTGCAAAAGTGGTTTTCTGCACCAACACAAGTGCAAAAAGTGGTTTTTCAACACTAACACAAGTGCGAAAGTGGTTTTTCAACACTAACACAAGTGCGAAAAGTGGTTTTTCAACACTATCACAAGTGCAAAAAGTGTTTTTTCCACACTAATACAAGTGCAAAAGTGGTTTCCTGCACCAACACAAGTGCGAAAAGTGGTTTTTCAACACTAACACAAGTGCGAAAAGTGGTTTTTCAACACTAACACAAGTGCGAAAAGTGGTTTTTCCACACTAATACAAGTGCAAAAGTGGTGTCCTGCACCAACACAAGTGCGAAAAGTGGTTTTTCAACACTAACACAAGTGCGAAAAGTGGTTTTTCAACACTATCACAAGTGCAAAAAGTGTTTTTTCCACACTAATACAAGTGCAAAAGTGGTTTCCTGCACCAACACAAGTGCGAAAAGTGGTTTTTCAACACTAACACAAGTGCGAAAAGTGGTTTTTCAACACTAACACAAGTGCGAAAAGTGGTTTTTCCACACTAATACAAGTGCAAAAGTGGTTTCCTGCACCAACACAAGTGCGAAAAGTGGTTTTTCAACACTAACACAAGTGCAAAAAGTGGTTTTTCAACACTAACACAAGTGCGAAAAGTGGTTTTTCCACACTAATACAAGTGCAAAAGTGGTTTCCTGCACCAACACAAGTGCGAAAAGTGGTTTTTCAACACTAAGACAAGTGCAAAAAGTTGTTTTTCAACACTAACACAAGTGCGAAAAGTGGTTGTTCAACACTATCCCAAGTGCGAAAAGTGGTTTTTCCACACTAATACAAGTGCAAAAGTGGTTTCCTGCACCAACACAAGTGCGAAAAGTGGTTTTTCAACACTAACACAAGTGCGAAAAGTGGTTTTTCAACACTATCACAAGTGCAAAAAGTGTTTTTTCCACACTAATACAAGTGCAAAAGTGGTTTCCTGCACCAACACAAGTGCGAAAAGTGGTTTTTCAACACTAACACAAGTGCGAAAAGTGGTTTTTCAACACTAACACAAGTGCGAAAAGTGGTTTTTCCACACTAATACAAGTGCAAAAGTGGTTTCCTGCACCAACACAAGTGCGAAAAGTGGTTTTTCAACACTAACACAAGTGCGAAAAGTGGTTTTTCAACACTATCACAAGTGAAAAAAGTGTTTTTTCCACACTAATACAAGTGCAAAAGTTGTTTCCTGCACCAACAGAAGTGCAAAAGTGGTTTCCTGCACCAACACAAGTGCAAAAAGTGGTTTTTCAACACACAAGTGCAAAAAGTGGTTTTTCAACACTATCACAAGTGCAAAAAGTGTTTTTTCCACACTCATACAAGTGAAAAAGTGGTTTCCTGCTCAAACACAAGTGCGAAAAGTGGTTTTTCAACACTAACACAAGTGCGAAAAGTGGTTTTTCAACACTATCACAAGTGCAAAAAGTGTTTTTTCCACACTAATACAAGTGCAAAAGTGGTTTCCTGCACCAACACAAGTGTGAAAAGTGGTTTTTCAACACTATCACAAGTGCAAAAAGTGTTTTTTCCACACTAATACAAGTGCAAAAGTGGTTTCCTGCACCAACACAAGTGCGAAAAGTGGTTTTTCAACACTAACACAAGTGCGAAAAGTGGTTTTTCAACACTAACACAAGTGCGAAAAGTGGTTTTTCAACACTATCACAAGTGCAAAAAGTGTTTTTTCCACACTAATACAAGTGCAACAGTGGTTTCCTGCACCAACACAAGTGCGAAAAGTGGTTTTTCAACACTAACACAAGTGCGAAAAGTGGTTTTTCAACACTATCACAAGTGCAAAAAGTGTTTTTTCCACACTAATACAAGTGCAAAAGTGGTTTCCTGCACCAACACAAGTGCGAAAAGTGGTTTTTCAACACTAACACAAGTGCGAAAAGTGGTTTTTCAACACTAACACAAGTGCGAAAAGTGGTTTTTCAACACTATCACAAGTACAAAAAGTGTTTTTTCCACACTAATACAAGTGCAAAAGTGGTTTCCTGCACCAACACAAGTGCGAAATGTGGTTTTTCAACACTAAAACAAGTGCGAAAAGTGGTTTTTCAACACTAACAAAAGTGCGAAAAGTGGTTTTTCAACACTATCACAAGTGCAAAAAGTGTTTTTTCCACACTAATACAAGTGCAAAAGTGGTTTCCTGCACCAACACAAGTGTGAAAAGTGGTTTTTCAACACTAACACAAGTGCGAAAAGTGTTTTTTCAACACTAACACAAGTGCAAAAAGTGGTTTTTCAACACTATCACAATAGCAAAAAGTGTTTTTTCCACACTAATACAAGTGCAAAAGTGGTTTCCTGCACCAACACAAGTGCGAAAAGTGGTTTTTCAACACTAACACAAGTGCGAAAAGTGGTTTTTCAACACTAACACAAGTGCGAAAAGTGGTTTTTCCACACTAATACAAGTGCAAAAGTGGTTTCCTGCACCAACACAAGTGTGAAAAGTGGTTTTCAACACTATCACAAGTGCAAAAAGTGTTTTTTCCACACTAATACAAGTGCAAAAGTGGTTTCCTGCACCAACACAAGTGCGAAAAGTGGTTTTTCAACACTAACACAAGTGCGAAAAGTGGTTTTTCAACACTATCACAAGTGCGAAAAGTGGTTTTTCAACACTATCACAAGTACAAAAAGTGTTTTTTCCACACTAATACAAGTGCAAAAGTGGTTTCCTGCACCAACACAAGTGCGAAAAGTGTTTTTTCAACCACTAACACAAGTGCGAAAAGTGGTTTTTCAACACTATCACAAGTGCAAAAGTGGTTTCCTGCACCAACACAAGTGCGAAAAGTGGTTTTTCAACACTAACACAAGTGCGAAAAATGGTTTTTCAACACTATCACAAGCGCAAACAGTGTTTTTTCCACACTAATACAAGTGCAAAAGTGGTTTCCTGCACCAACACAAGTGCGAAAAGTGGTTTTTCAACACTAACACAAGTGCGAAAAGTGGTTTTTCAACACTATCACAAGTGCAAAAAGTGTTTTTTCCACACTAATACAAGTGCAAAAGTGGTTTCCTGCACCAACACAAGTGCGAAAAGTGGTTTTTCAACACTATCACAAGTGCAAAAAGTGTTTTTTCCACACTAATACGAGGGCAAAAGTGGTTTCCTGCACCAACACAAGTGCAAAAAGTGGTTTTTCAACACTAACACAAGTGCGAAAAGTGGTTTTTCAACACTAATACAAGTGCAAAAGTGGTTTCCTGCACCAACACAAGTGCGAAAAGTGTTTTTTCCACACTAATACAAGTGCAAAAGTGGTTTCCTGCACCAACACAAGTGCGAAAAGTGCTTTTTCAACACTAACACAAGTGCGAAAAGTGGTTTTTCAACACTATCACAAGTGCAAAAAGTGTTTTTTCCACACTAATACAAGTGCAAAAGTGGTTTCCTGCACCAAAACAAGTGCGAAAAGTGGTTTTTCAACACTAACGCAAGTGCGAAAAGTGGTTTTTCAACACTAACACAAGTGCGAAAAGTGGTTTTTCAACACTATCACAAGTGCAAAAAGTGTTTTTCCACACTAATACAAGTGCAAAAGTGGTTTTCTGCACCAACACAAGTGCGAAAAGTGGTTTTTCAACACTAACACAAGTGCGAAAAGTGGTTTTTCAACACTAACACAAGTGCGAAAAGTGGTTTTTCAACACTATCACAAGTGCAAAAAGTGTTTTTTCCACACTAATACAAGTGCAAAAGTGGTTTCCTGCACCAACACAAGTGCGAAAAGTGGTTTTTCAACACTAACACAAGTGCGAAAAGTGGTTTTTCAACACTAACACAAGTGCGAAAAGTGGTTTTTCAACACTAACACAAGTGCGAAAAGTGGTTTTTCCACACTAATACAAGTGCAAAAGTGGTGTTCTGCACCAACACAAGTGCGAAAAGTGGTTTTTCAACACTAACACAAGTGCGAAAAGTGGTTTTTCAACACTATCACAAGTGCAAAAAGTGTTTTTTCCACACTAATACAAGTGCAAAAGTGGTTTCCTGCACCAACACAAGTGCGAAAAGTGGTTTTTCAACACTAACACAAGCGTGAAAAGTGGTTTTTCAACACTAACACAAGTGCGAAAAGTGGTTTTTCTACACTAATACAAGTGCAAAAGTGGTTTCCTGCACCAACACAAGTGCGAAAAGTGGTTTTTCAACACTAACACAAGTGCAAAAAGTGGTTTTTCAACACTAACACAAGTGCGAAAAGTGGTTTTTCCACACTAATACAAGTGCAAAAGTGGTTTCCTGCACCAACACAAGTGCGAAAAGTGGTTTTTCAACACTAAGCCAAGTGCAAAAAGTTGTTTTTCAACACTAACACAAGTGCGAAAAGTGGTTGTTCAACACTATCCCAAGTGCGAAAAGTGGTTTTTCCACACTAATACAAGTGCAAAAGTGGTTTCCTGCACCAACACAAGTGCGAAAAGTGGTTTTTCAACACTAACACAAGTGCGAAAAGTGGTTTTTCAACACTATCACAAGTGCAAAAAGTGTTTTTTCCACACTAATACAAGTGCAAAAGTGGTTTCCTGCACCAACACAAGTGCGAAAAGTGGTTTTTCAACACTAACACAAGTGCGAAAAGTGGTTTTTCAACACTAACACAAGTGCGAAAAGTGGTTTTTCCACACTAATACAAGTGCAAAAGTGGTTTCCTGCACCAACACAAGTGCGAAAAGTGGTTTTTCAACACTAACACAAGTGCAAAAAGTGGTTTTTCAACACTATCACAAGTGCAAAAAGTGTTTTTTCCACACTAATACAAGTGCAAAAGTGGTTTCCTGCACCAACACAAGTGCGAAAAGTGGTTCTTCAACAATAACACAAGTGCGAAAAAGTGGTTTTTCAACACTAACACAAGTGCGAAAAGTGGTTTTTCAACACTATCACAAGTGAAAAAAGTGTTTTTTCCACACTAATACAAGTGCAAAAGTTGTTTCCTGCACCAACAGAAGTGCAAAAGTGGTTTCCTGCACCAACACAAGTGCAAAAAGTGGTTTTTCAACACTAACACAAGTGCAAAAAGTGGTTTTTCAACACTATCACAAGTGCAAAAAGTGTTTTTTCCACACTCATACAAGTGCAAAAGTGGTTTCCTGCTCAAACACAAGTGCGAAAAGTGGTTTTTCAACACTAACACAAGTGCGAAAAGTGGTTTTTCAACACTATCACAAGTGCAAAAAGTGTTTTTTCCACACTAATACAAGTGCAAAAGTGGTTTCCTGCACCAACACAAGTGTGAAAAGTGGTTTTTCAACACTATCACAAGTGCAAAAAGTGTTTTTTCCACACTAATACAAGTGCAAAAGTGGTTTCCTGCACCAACACAAGTGCGAAAAGTGGTTTTTCAACACTAACACAAGTGCGAAAAGTGGTTTTTCAATACTAACACAAGTGCGAAAAGTGGTTTTTCAACACTATCACAAGTGCAAAAAGTGGTTTTTCAACACTATCACAAGTGCAAAAAGTGTTTTTTCCACACTAATACAAGTGCAAAAGTGGTTTCCTGCACCAACACAAGTGCGAAAAGTGGTTTTTCAACACTAACACAAGTGCGAAAAGTGGTTTCCTGCACCAACACAAGTGCGAAAAGTGCTTTTTCAACACTAACACAAGTGCGAAAAGTGGTTTTTCAACACTATCACAAGTGCAAAAAGTGTTTTTTCCACACTAATACAAGTGCAAAAGTGGTTTCCTGCACCAACACAAGTGCGAAAAGTGGTTTTTCAACACTAACACAAGTGCGAAAAGTGGTTTTTCAACACTAACACAAGTGCGAAAAGTGGTTTTTCCACACTAATACAAGTACAAAAGTGGTGTCCTGCACCAACACAAGTGCGAAAAGTCGTTTTTCAACACTAACACAAGTGCGAAAAGTGGTTTTTCAACACTATCACAAGTGCAAAAAGTGTTTTTTCCACACTAATACAAGTGCAAAAGTGGTTTCCTGCACCAACACAAGTGCGAAAAGTGGTTTTTCAACACTAACACAAGTGCGAAAAGTGGTTTTTCAACACTAACACAAGTGCGAAAAGTGGTTTTTCCACACTAATACAAGTGCAAAAGTGGTTTCCTGCACCAACACAAGTGCGAAAAGTGGTTTTTCAACACTAACACAAGTGCAAAAAGTGGTTTTTCAACACTAACACAAGTGCGAAAAGTGGTTTTTCCACACTAATACAAGTGCAAAAGTGGTTTCCTGCACCAACACAAGTGCGAAAAGTGGTTTTTCAACACTAAGACAAGTGCAAAAAGTTGTTTTTCAACACTAACACAAGTGCGAAAAGTGGTTGTTCAACACTATCCCAAGTGCGAAAAGTGGTTTTTCCACACTAATACAAGTGCAAAAGTGGTTTCCTGCACCAACACAAGTGCGAAAAGTGGTTTTTCAACACTAACACAAGTGCAAAAAGTGGTTTTTCCACACTAATACAAGTGCAAAAGTGGTTTCCTGCACCAACACAAGTGCGAAAAGTGGTTTTTCAACACTAACACAAGTGCGAAAAGTGGTTTTTCAACACTAACACAAGTGCGAAAAGTGGTTTTTCCACACTAATACAAGTGCAAAAGTGGTTTCCTGCACCAACACAAGTGCGAAAAGTGGTTTTTCAACACTAACACAAGTGCAAAAAGTGGTTTTTCAACACTAACACAAGTGCGAAAAGTGGTTTTTCCACACTAATACAAGTGCAAAAGTGGTTTCCTGCACCAACACAAGTGCGAAAAGTGGTTTTTCAACACTAAGACAAGTGCAAAAAGTTGTTTTTCAACACTAACACAAGTGCGAAAAGTGGTTGTTCAACACTATCCCAAGTGCGAAAAGTGGTTTTTCCACACTAATACAAGTGCAAAAGTGGTTTCCTGCACCAACACAAGTGCGAAAAGTGGTTTTTCAACACTAACACAAGTGCGAAAAGTGGTTTTTCAACACTATCACAAGTGCAAAAAGTGTTTTTTCCACACTAATACAAGTGCAAAAGTGGTTTCCTGCACCAACACAAGTGCGAAAAGTGGTTTTTCAACACTAACACAAGTGCGAAAAGTGGTTTTTCAACACTAACACAAGTGCGAAAAGTGGTTTTTCAACACTAAGACAAGTGCAAAAAGTTGTTTTTCAACACTAACACAAGTGCGAAAAGTGGTTGTTCAACACTATCCCAAGTGCGAAAAGTGGTTTTTCCACACTAATACAAGTGCAAAAGTGGTTTCCTGCACCAACACAAGTGCGAAAAGTGGTTTTTCAACACTAACACAAGTGCGAAAAGTGGTTTTTCAACACTATCACAAGTGCAAAAAGTGTTTTTTCCACACTAATACAAGTGCAAAAGTGGTTTCCTGCACCAACACAAGTGCGAAAAGTGGTTTTTCAACACTAACACAAGTGCGAAAAGTGGTTTTTCAACACTAACACAAGTGCGAAAAGTGGTTTTTCCACACTAATACAAGTGCAAAAGTGGTTTCCTGCACCAACACAAGTGCGAAAAGTGGTTTTTCAACACTAACACAAGTGCGAAAAGTGGTTTTTCAACACTATCACAAGTGAAAAAAGTGTTTTTTCCACACTAATACAAGTGCAAAAGTTGTTTCCTGCACCAACAGAAGTGCAAAAGTGGTTTCCTGCACCAACACAAGTGCAAAAAGTGGTTTTTCAACACACACAAGTGCAAAAAGTGGTTTTTCAACACTATCACAAGTGCAAAAAGTGTTTTTTCCACACTCATACAAGTGAAAAAGTGGTTTCCTGCTCAAACACAAGTGCGAAAAGTGGTTTTTCAACACTAACACAAGTGCGAAAAGTGGTTTTTCAACACTATCACAAGTGCAAAAAGTGTTTTTTCCACACTAATACAAGTGCAAAAGTGGTTTCCTGCACCAACACAAGTGTGAAAAGTGGTTTTTCAACACTATCACAAGTGCAAAAAGTGTTTTTTCCACACTAATACAAGTGCAAAAGTGGTTTCCTGCACCAACACAAGTGCGAAAAGTGGTTTTTCAACACTAACACAAGTGCGAAAAGTGGTTTTTCAACACTAACACAAGTGCGAAAAGTGGTTTTTCAACACTATCACAAGTGCAAAAAGTGTTTTTTCCACACTAATACAAGTGCAACAGTGGTTTCCTGCACCAACACAAGTGCGAAAAGTGGTTTTTCAACACTAACACAAGTGCGAAAAGTGGTTTTTCAACACTATCACAAGTGCAAAAAGTGTTTTTTCCACACTAATACAAGTGCAAAAGTGGTTTCCTGCACCAACACAAGTGCGAAAAGTGGTTTTTCAACACTAACACAAGTGCGAAAAGTGGTTTTTCAACACTAACACAAGTGCGAAAAGTGGTTTTTCAACACTATCACAAGTACAAAAAGTGTTTTTTCCACACTAATACAAGTGCAAAAGTGGTTTCCTGCACCAACACAAGTGCGAAATGTGGTTTTTCAACACTAAAACAAGTGCGAAAAGTGGTTTTTCAACTCTAACAAAAGTGCGAAAAGTGGTTTTTCAACACTATCACAAGTGCAAAAAGTGTTTTTTCCACACTAATACAAGTGCAAAAGTGGTTTCCTGCACCAACACAAGTGTGAAAAGTGGTTTTTCAACACTAACACAAGTGCGAAAAGTGTTTTTTCAACACTAACACAAGTGCAAAAAGTGGTTTTTCAACACTATCACAATAGCAAAAAGTGTTTTTTCCACACTAATACAAGTGCAAAAGTGGTTTCCTGCACCAACACAAGTGCGAAAAGTGGTTTTTCAACACTAACACAAGTGAGAAAAGTGGTTTTTCAACACTAACACAAGTGCGAAAAGTGGTTTTTCCACACTAATACAAGTGCAAAAGTGGTTTCCTGCACCAACACAAGTGCGAAAAGTGGTTTTTCAACACTAACACAAGTGCGAAAAGTGGTTTTTCCACACTAATACAAGTGCAAAAGTGGTTTCCTGCACCAACACAAGTGTGAAAAGTGGTTTTCAACACTATCACAAGTGCAAAAAGTGTTTTTTCCACACTAATACAAGTGCAAAAGTGGTTTCCTGCACCAACACAAGTGCGAAAAGTGGTTTTTCAACACTAACACAAGTGCGAAAAGTGGTTTTTCAACACTATCACAAGTGCGAAAAGTGGTTTTTCAACACTATCACAAGTACAAAAAGTGTTTTTTCCACACTAATACAAGTGCAAAAGTGGTTTCCTGCACCAACACAAGTGCGAAAAGTGGTTTTTCAACACTAACACAAGTGCGAAAAGTGGTTTTTCAACACTATCACAAGTGCAAAAGTGGTTTCCTGCACCAACACAAGTGCGAAAAGTGGTTTTTCAACACTAACACAAGTGCGAAAAATGGTTTTTCAACACTATCACAAGCGCAAACAGTGTTTTTTCCACACTAATACAAGTGCAAAAGTGGTTTCCTGCACCAACACAAGTGCGAAAAGTGGTTTTTCAACACTAACACAAGTGCGAAAAGTGGTTTTTCAACACTATCACAAGTGCAAAAAGTGTTTTTTCCACACTAATACAAGTGCAAAAGTGGTTTCCTGCACCAACACATGTGCGAAAAGTGGTTTTTCAACACTATCACAAGTGCAAAAAGTGTTTTTTCCACACTAATACGAGGGCAAAAGTGGTTTCCTGCACCAAAACAAGTGCAAAAAGTGGTTTTTCAACACTAACACAAGTGCGAAAAGTGGTTTTTCAACACTAATACAAGTGCAAAAGTGGTTTCCTGCACCAACACAAGTGCGAAAAGTGTTTTTTCCACACTAATACAAGTGCAAAAGTGGTTTCCTGCACCAACACAAGTGCGAAAAGTGCTTTTTCAACACTAACACAAGTGCGAAAAGTGGTTTTTCAACACTATCACAAGTGCAAAAAGTGTTTTTTCCACACTAATACAAGTGCAAAAGTGGTTTCCTGCACCAAAACAAGTGCGAAAAGTGGTTTTTCAACACTAACGCAAGTGCGAAAAGTGGTTTTTCAACACTAACACAAGTGCGAAAAGTGGTTTTTCAACACTATCACAAGTGCAAAAAGTGTTTTTCCACACTAATACAAGTGCAAAAGTGGTTTTCTGCACCAACACAAGTGCGAAAAGTGGTTTTTCAACACTAACACAAGTGCGAAAAGTGGTTTTTCAACACTAACACAAGTGCGAAAAGTGGTTTTTCAACACTATCACAAGTGCAAAAAGTGTTTTTTCCACACTAATACAAGTGCAAAAGTGGTTTCCTGCACCAACACAAGTGCGAAAAGTGGTTTTTCAACACTAACACAAGTGCGAAAAGTGGTTTTTCAACACTAACACAAGTGCGAAAAGTGGTTTTTCCACACTAATACAAGTGCAAAAGTGGTGTTCTGCACCAACACAAGTGCGAAAAGTGGTTTTTCAACACTAACACAAGTGCGAAAAGTGGTTTTTCAACACTATCACAAGTGCAAAAAGTGTTTTTTCCACACTAATACAAGTGCAAAAGTGGTTTCCTGCACCAACACAAGTGCGAAAAGTGGTTTTTCAACACTAACACAAGCGCGAAAAGTGGTTTTTCAACACTAACACAAGTGCGAAAAGTGGTTTTTCTACACTAATACAAGTGCAAAAGTGGTTTCCTGCACCAACACAAGTGCGAAAAGTGGTTTTTCAACACTAACACAAGTGCAAAAAGTGGTTTTTCAACACTAACACAAGTGCGAAAAGTGGTTTTTCCACACTAATACAAGTGCAAAAGTGGTTTCCTGCACCAACACAAGTGCGAAAAGTGGTTTTTCAACACTAAGCCAAGTGCAAAAAGTTGTTTTTCAACACTAACACAAGTGCGAAAAGTGGTTGTTCAACACTATCCCAAGTGCGAAAAGTGGTTTTTCCACACTAATACAAGTGCAAAAGTGGTTTCCTGCACCAACACAAGTGCGAAAAGTGGTTTTTCAACACTAACACAAGTGCGAAAAGTGGTTTTTCAACACTATCACAAGTGCAAAAAGTGTTTTTTCCACACTAATACAAGTGCAAAAGTGGTTTCCTGCACCAACACAAGTGCGAAAAGTGGTTTTTCAACACTAACACAAGTGCGAAAAGTGGTTTTTCAACACTAACACAAGTGCGAAAAGTGGTTTTCCACACTAATACAAGTGCAAAAGTGGTTTCCTGCACCAACACAAGTGCGAAAAGTGGTTTTTCAACACTAACACAAGTGCAAAAAGTGGTTTTTCAACACTATCACAAGTGCAAAAAGTGTTTTTTCCACACTAATACAAGTGCAAAAGTGGTTTCCTGCACCAACACAAGTGCGAAAAGTGGTTTTTCAACAATAACACAAGTGCGAAAAAGTGGTTTTTCAACACTAACACAAGTGCGAAAAGTGGTTTTTCAACACTATCACAAGTGAAAAAAGTGTTTTTTCCACACTAATACAAGTGCAAAAGTTGTTTCCTGCACCAACAGAAGTGCAAAAGTGGTTTCCTGCACCAACACAAGTGCAAAAAGTGGTTTTTCAACACTAACACAAGTGCAAAAAGTGGTTTTTCAACACTATCACAAGTGCAAAAAGTGTTTTTTCCACACTCATACAAGTGCAAAAGTGGTTTCCTGCTCAAACACAAGTGCGAAAAGTGGTTTTTCAACACTAACACAAGTGCGAAAAGTGGTTTTTCAACACTATCACAAGTGCAAAAAGTGTTTTTTCCACACTAATACAATTGCAAAAGTGGTTTCCTGCACCAACACAAGTGTGAAAAGTGGTTTTTCAACACTATCACAAGTGCAAAAAGTGTTTTTTCCACACTAATACAAGTGCAAAAGTGGTTTCCTGCACCAACACAAGTGCGAAAAGTGGTTTTTCAACACTAACACAAGAGCGAAAAGTGGTTTTTCAATACTAACACAAGTGCGAAAAGTGGTTTTTCAACACTATCACAAGTGCAAAAAGTGTTTTTTCCACACTAATACAAGTGCAACAGTGGTTTCCTGCACCAACACAAGTGCGAAAAGTGGTTTTTCAACACTAACACAAGTGCGAAAAGTGGTTTTTCAACACTATCACAAGTGCAAAAAGTGTTTTTTCCACACTAATACAACTGCAAAAGTGGTTTCCTGCACCAACACAAGTGCGAAAAGTGGTTTTTCAACACTAACACAAGTGCGAAAAGTGGTTTTTCAACACTAACACAAGTGCGAAAAGTGGTTTTTCAACACTATCACAAGTACAAAAAGTGTTTTTTCCACACTAATACAAGTGCAAAAGTGGTTTCCTGCACCAACACAAGTGCGAAATGTGGTTTATCAACACTAAAACAAGTGCGAAAAGTGGATTTTCAACACTAACAAAAGTGCGAAAAGTGGTTTTTCAACACTATCACAAGTGCAAAAAGTGTTTTTTCCACACTAATACAAGTGCAAAAGTGGTTTCCTGCACCAACACAAGTGTGAAAAGTGGTTTTTCAACACTAACACAAGTGCGAAAAGTGTTTTTTCAACACTAACACAAGTGCAAAAAGTGGTTTTTCAACACTATCACAAATGCAAAAAGTGTTTTTTCCACACTAATACAAGTGCAAAAGTGGTTTCCTGCACCAACACAAGTGCGAAAAGTGGTTTTTCAACACTAACACAAGTGCGAAAAGTGGTTTTTCAACACTAACACAAGTGCGAAAAGTGGTTTTTCCACACTAATACAAGTGCAAAAGTGGTTTCCTGCACCAACACAAGTGTGAAAAGTGGTTTTTCAACACTAACACAAGTGCGAAAAGTGGTTTATCAACACTAACACAAGTGCAAAAAGTGGTTTTCAACACTATCACAAGTGCAAAAAGTGTTTTTTCCACACTAATACAAGTGCAAAAGTGGTTTCCTGCACCAACACAAGTGCGAAAAGTGGTTTTTCAACACTAACACAAGTGCGAAAAGTGGTTTTTCAACACTATCACAAGTGCAAAAAGTGGTTTTTCAACACTATCACAAGTACAAAAAGTGTTTTTTCCACACTAATACAAGTGCAAAAGTGGTTTCCTGCACCAACACAAGTGCGAAAAGTGGTTTTTCAACACCAAAACAAGTGCGAAAAGTGGTTTTTCAACACTAACACAAGTGCGAAAAGTGGTTTTTCAACACTATCACAAGTGCAAAAAGTGTTTTTTCCACACTAATACAAGTGCAAAAGTGGTTTCCTGCACCAACACAAGTGTGAAAAGTGGTTTTTCAACACTAACACAAGTGCGAAAAGTGGTTTTTCAACACTAACACAAGTGCAAAAAGTGGTTTTCAACACTATCACAAGTGCAAAAAGTGTTTTTTTCCACACTAATACAAGTGCAAAAGTGGTTTCCTGCACCAACACAAGTGCGAAAAGTGGTTTTTCAACACTAACACAAGTGCGAAAAGTGGTTTTTCAACACTATCACAAGTGCAAAAGTGGTTTCCTGCACCAACACAAGTGCGAAAAGTGGTTTTTCAACACTAACACAAGTGCGAAAAATGGTTTTTCAACACTATCACAAGCGCAAAAAGTGTTTTTTCCACACTAATACAAGTGCAAAAGTGGTTTCCTGCACCAACACAAGTGCGAAAAGTGGTTTTTCAACACTAACACAAGTGCGAAAAGTGGTTTTTCAACACTATCACAAGTGCAAAAAGTGTTTTTTCCACACTAATACAAGTGCAAAAGTGGTTTCCTGCACCAACACAAGTGCGAAAAGTGGTTTTTCAACACTATCACAAGTGCAAAAAGTGTTTTTTCCACACTAATACGAGGGCAAAAGTGGTTTCCTGCACCAACACAAGTGCAAAAAGTGGTTTTTCAACACTAACACAAGTGCGAAAAGTGGTTTTTCAACACTAACACAAGTGCGAAAAGTGTTTTTTCCACACTAATACAAGTGCAAAAGTGGTTTCCTGCACCAACACAAGTGCGAAAAGTGCTTTTTCAACACTAACACAAGTGCGAAAAGTGGTTTTTCAACACTATCACAAGTGCAAAAAGTGTTTTTTCCACACTAATACAAGTGCAAAAGTGGTTTCCTGCACCAAAACAAGTGCGAAAAGTGGTTTTTCAACACTAACACAAGTGCGAAAAGTGGTTTTTCAACACTAACACAAGTGCGAAAAGTGGTTTTTCAACACTAACACAAGTGCGAAAAGTGGTTTTTCAACACTATCACAAGTGCAAAAAGTGTTTTTTCCACACTAATACAAGTGCAAAAGTGGTTTTCTGCACCAACACAAGTGCGAAAAGTGGTTTTTCAACACTAACACAAGTGCGAAAAGTGGTTTTTCAACACTAACACAAGTGCGAAAAGTGGTTTTTCCACACTAATACAAGTGCAAAAGTGGTTTCCTGCACCAACACAAGTGCGAAAAGTGGTTTTTCAACACTAACACAAGTGCAAAAAGTGGTTTTTCAACACTATCACAAGTGCAAAAAGTGTTTTTTCCACACTAATACAAGTGCAAAAGTGGTTTCCTGCACCAACACAAGTGCGAAAAGTGGTTTTTCAACAATAACACAAGTGCGAAAAGTGGTTTTTCAACACTAACACAAGTGCGAAAAGTGGTTTTTCAACACTATCACAAGTGAAAAAAGTGTTTTTTCCACACTAATACAAGTGCAAAAGTTGTTTCCTGCACCAACAGAAGTGCAAAAGTGGTTTCCTGCACCAACACAAGTGCAAAAAGTGGTTTTTCAACACTAACACAAGTGCAAAAAGTGGTTTTTCAACACTATCACAAGTGCAAAAAGTGTTTTTTCCACACTCATACAAATGCAAAAGTGGTTTCCTGCTCAAACACAAGTGCGAAAAGTGGTTTTTCAACACTAACACAAGTGCGAAAAGTGGTTTTTCAACACTATCACAAGTGCAAAAAGTGTTTTTTCCACACTAATACAAGTGCAAAAGTGGTTTCCTGCACTAACACAAGTGTGAAAAGTGGTTTTTCAACACTACCACAAGTGCAAAAAGTGTTTTTTCCACACTAATACAAGTGCAAAAGTGGTTTCCTGCACCAACACAAGTGCGAAAAGTGGTTTTTCAACACTAACACAAGTGCGAAAAGTGGTTTTTCAACACTAACACAAGTGCGAAAAGTGGTTTTTCAACACTATCACAAGTGCAAAAAGTGTTTTTTCCACACTAATACAAGTGCAACAGTGGTTTCCTGCACCAACACAAGTGCGAAAAGTGGTTTTTCAACACTAACACAAGTGCGAAAAGTGGTTTTTCAACACTATCACAAGTGCAAAAAGTGTTTTTTCCACACTAATACAAGTGCAAAAGTGGTTTCCTGCACCAACACAAGTGCGAAAAGTGGTTTTTCAACACTAACACAAGTGCGAAAAGTGGTTTTTCAACACTAACACAAGTGCGAAAAGTGGTTTTTCAACACTATCACAAGTACAAAAAGTGTTTTTTCCACACTAATACAAGTGCAAAAGTGGTTTCCTGCACCAACACAAGTGCGAAATGTGGTTTTTCAACACTAAAACAAGTGCGAAAAGTGGTTTTTCAACACTAACAAAAGTGCGAAAAGTGGTTTTTCAACACTATCACAAGTGCAAAAGTGGTTTCCTGCACCAACACAAGTGCGAAAAGTGGTTTTTCAACACTAAGACAAGTGCAAAAAGTTGTTTTTCAACACTAACACAAGTGCGAAAAGTGGTTGTTCAACACTAACACAAGTGCAAAAAGTGGTTTTTCAACACAAACACAAGTGCGAAAAGTGGTTTTTCCACACTAATACAAGTGCAAAAGTGGTTTCCTGCACCAACACAAGTGCGAAAAGTGGTTTTTCAACACTAAGACAAGTGCAAAAAGTTGTTTTTCAACACTAACACAAGTGCGAAAAGTGGTTGTTCAACACTATCCCAAGTGCGAAAAGTGGTTTTTCCACACTAATACAAGTGCAAAAGTGGTTTCCTGCACCAACACAAGTGCGAAAAGTGGTTTTTCAACACTAACACAAGTGCGAAAAGTGGTTTTTCAACACTATCACAAGTGCAAAAAGTGTTTTTTCCACACTAATACAAGTGCAAAAGTGGTTTCCTGCACCAACACAAGTGCGAAAAGTGGTTTTTCAACACTAACACAAGTGCGAAAAGTGGTTTTTCAACACTAACACAAGTGCGAAAAGTGTTTTTTCCACACTAATACAAGTGCAACAGTGGTTTCCTGCACCAACACAAGTGCGAAAAGTGGTTTTTCAACACTAACACAAGTGCGAAAAGTGGTTTTTCAACACTATCACAAGTGCAAAAAGTGTTTTTTCCACACTAATACAAGTGCAAAAGTGGTTTCCTGCACCAACACAAGTGCGAAAAGTGGTTTTTCAACACTAACACAAGTGCGAAAAGTGGTTTTTCAACACTAACACAAGTGCGAAAAGTGGTTTTTCAACACTATCACAAGTACAAAAAGTGTTTTTTCCACACTAATACAAGTGCAAAAGTGGTTTCCTGCACCAACACAAGTGCGAAATGTGGTTTTTCAACACTAAAACAAGTGCGAAAAGTGGTTTTTCAACACTAACAAAAGTGCGAAAAGTGGTTTTTCAACACTATCACAAGTGCAAAAGTGGTTTCCTGCACCAACACAAGTGCGAAAAGTGGTTTTTCAACACTAAGACAAGTGCAAAAAGTTGTTTTTCAACACTAACACAAGTGCGAAAAGTGGTTGTTCAACACTAACACAAGTGCAAAAAGTGGTTTTTCAACACAAACACAAGTGCGAAAAGTGGTTTTTCCACACTAATACAAGTGCAAAAGTGGTTTCCTGCACCAACACAAGTGCGAAAAGTGGTTTTTCAACACTAAGACAAGTGCAAAAAGTTGTTTTTCAACACTAACACAAGTGCGAAAAGTGGTTGTTCAACACTATCCCAAGTGCGAAAAGTGGTTTTTCCACACTAATACAAGTGCAAAAGTGGTTTCCTGCACCAACACAAGTGCGAAAAGTGGTTTTTCAACACTAACACAAGTGCGAAAAGTGGTTTTTCAACACTATCACAAGTGCAAAAAGTGTTTTTTCCACACTAATACAAGTGCAAAAGTGGTTTCCTGCACCAACACAAGTGCGAAAAGTGGTTTTTCAACACTAACACAAGTGCGAAAAGTGGTTTTTCAACACTAACACAAGTGCGAAAAGTGGTTTTTCCACACTAATACAAGTGCAAAAGTGGTTTCCTGCACCAACACAAGTGCGAAAAGTGGTTTTTCAACACTAACACAAGTGCAAAAAGTGGTTTTTCAACACTATCACAAGTGCAAAAAGTGTTTTTTCCACACTAATACAAGTGCAAAAGTGGTTTCCTGCACCAACACAAGTGCGAAAAGTGGTTTTTCAACAATAACACAAGTGCGAAAAGTGGTTTTTCAACACTAACACAAGTGCGAAAAGTGGTTTTTCAACACTATCACAAGTGAAAAAAGTGGTTTTTCAACACTAACACAAGTGCGAAAAGTGGTTTTTCCACACTAATACAAGTGCAAAAGTGGTTTCCTGCACCAACACAAGTGCGAAAAGTGGTTTTTCAACACTAAGACAAGTGCAAAAAGTGGTTTTTCAACACTAACACAAGTGCGAAAAGTGGTTTTTCAACACTAACACAAGTGCAAAAAGTGGTTTTTCAACACTAACACAAGTGCGAAAAGTGGTTTTTCCACACTAATACAAGTGCAAAAGTGGTTTCCTGCACCAACACAAGTGCCAAAAGTGGTTTTTCAACACTAAGACAAGTGCAAAAAGTTGTTTTTCAACACTAACACAAGTGCGAAAAGTGGTTGTTCAACACTATCCCAAGTGCGAAAAGTGGTTTTTCCACACTAATACAAGTGCAAAAGTGGTTTCCTGCACCAACACAAGTGCGAAAAGTGGTTTTTCAACACTAACACAAGAGCGAAAAGTGGTTTTTCAACACTATCACAAGTGCAAAAAGTGTTTTTTCCACACTAATACAAGTGCAAAAGTGGTTTCCTGCACCAACACAAGTGCGAAAAGTGGTTTTTCAACACTAACACAAGTGCGAAAAGTGGTTTTTCAACACTAACACAAGTGCGAAAAGTGGTTTTCCCACACTAATACAAGTGCAAAAGTGGTTTCCTGCACCAACACAAGTGCGAAAAGTGGTTTTTCAACACTAACACAAGTGCAAAAAGTGGTTTTTCAACACTATCACAAGTGCAAAAAGTGTTTTTTCCACACTAATACAAGTGCAAAAGTGGTTTCCTGCACCAACACAAGTGCGAAAAGTGGTTTTTCAACAATAACACAAGTGCGAAAAAGTGGTTTTTCAACACTAACACAAGTGCGAAAAGTGGTTTTTCAACACTATCACAAGTGAAAAAAGTGTTTTTTCCACACTAATACAAGTGCAAAAGTTGTTTCCTGCACCAACACAAGTGCGAAAAGTGGTTTTTCAACACTAAGACAAGTGCAAAAAGTTGTTTTTCAACACTAACACAAGTGCGAAAAGTGGTTGTTCAACACTAACACAAGTGCAAAAAGTGGTTTTTCAACACAAACACAAGTGCGAAAAGTGGTTTTTCCACACTAATACAAGTGCAAAAGTGGTTTCCTGCACCAACACAAGTGCGAAAAGTGGTTTTTCAACACTAAGACAAGTGCAAAAAGTTGTTTTTCAACACTAACACAAGTGCGAAAAGTGGTTGTTCAACACTATCCCAAGTGCGAAAAGTGGTTTTTCCACACTAATACAAGTGCAAAAGTGGTTTCCTGCACCAACACAAGTGCGAAAAGTGGTTTTTCAACACTAACACAAGTGCGAAAAGTGGTTTTTCAACACTATCACAAGTGCAAAAAGTGTTTTTTCCACACTAATACAAGTGCAAAAGTGGTTTCCTGCACCAACACAAGTGCGAAAAGTGGTTTTTCAACACTAACACAAGTGCGAAAAGTGGTTTTTCAACACTAACACAAGTGCGAAAAGTGGTTTTTCCACACTAATACAAGTGCAAAAGTGGTTTCCTGCACCAACACAAGTGCGAAAAGTGGTTTTTCAACACTAACACAAGTGCAAAAAGTGGTTTTTCAACACTATCACAAGTGCAAAAAGTGTTTTTTCCACACTAATACAAGTGCAAAAGTGGTTTCCTGCACCAACACAAGTGCGAAAAGTGGTTTTTCAACAATAACACAAGTGCGAAAAGTGGTTTTTCAACACTAACACAAGTGCGAAAAGTGGTTTTTCAACACTATCACAAGTGAAAAAAGTGGTTTTTCAACACTAACACAAGTGCGAAAAGTGGTTTTTCCACACTAATACAAGTGCAAAAGTGGTTTCCTGCACCAACACAAGTGCGAAAAGTGGTTTTTCAACACTAAGACAAGTGCAAAAAGTGGTTTTTCAACACTAACACAAGTGCGAAAAGTGGTTTTTCAACACTAACACAAGTGCAAAAAGTGGTTTTTCAACACTAACACAAGTGCGAAAAGTGGTTTTTCCACACTAATACAAGTGCAAAAGTGGTTTCCTGCACCAACACAAGTGCCAAAAGTGGTTTTTCAACACTAAGACAAGTGCAAAAAGTTGTTTTTCAACACTAACACAAGTGCGAAAAGTGGTTGTTCAACACTATCCCAAGTGCGAAAAGTGGTTTTTCCACACTAATACAAGTGCAAAAGTGGTTTCCTGCACCAACACAAGTGCGAAAAGTGGTTTTTCAACACTAACACAAGAGCGAAAAGTGGTTTTTCAACACTATCACAAGTGCAAAAAGTGTTTTTTCCACACTAATACAAGTGCAAAAGTGGTTTCCTGCACCAACACAAGTGCGAAAAGTGGTTTTTCAACACTAACACAAGTGCGAAAAGTGGTTTTTCAACACTAACACAAGTGCGAAAAGTGGTTTTCCCACACTAATACAAGTGCAAAAGTGGTTTCCTGCACCAACACAAGTGCGAAAAGTGGTTTTTCAACACTAACACAAGTGCAAAAAGTGGTTTTTCAACACTATCACAAGTGCAAAAAGTGTTTTTTCCACACTAATACAAGTGCAAAAGTGGTTTCCTGCACCAACACAAGTGCGAAAAGTGGTTTTTCAACAATAACACAAGTGCGAAAAAGTGGTTTTTCAACACTAACACAAGTGCGAAAAGTGGTTTTTCAACACTATCACAAGTGAAAAAAGTGTTTTTTCCACACTAATACAAGTGCAAAAGTTGTTTCCTGCACCAACAGAAGTGCAAAAGTGGTTTCCTGCACCAACACAAGTGCAAAAAGTGGTTTTTCAACACTAACACAAGTGCAAAAAGTGGTTTTTCAACACTATCACAAGTGCAAAAAGTGTTTTTTCCACACTCATACAAGTGCAAAAGTGGTTTCCTGCTCAAACACAAGTGCGAAAAGTGGTTTTTCAACACTAACACAAGTGCGAAAAGTGGTTTTTCAACACTATCACAAGTGCAAAAAGTGTTTTTTCCACACTAATACAAGTGCAAAAGTGGTTTCCTGCACCAACACAAGTGTGAAAAGTGGTTTTTCAACACTATCACAAGTGCAAAAAGTGTTTTTTCCACACTAATACAAGTGCAAAAGTGGTTTCCTGCACCAACACAAGTGCGAAAAGTGGTTTTTCAACACTGACACAAGTGCGAAAAGTGGTTTTTCAACACTAACACAAGTGCGAAAAGTGGTTTTTCAACACTATCACAAGTACAAAAAGTGCTTTTTCCACACTAATACAAGTGCAAAAGTGGTTTCCTGCACCAACACAAGTGCGAAATGTGGTTTTTCAACACTAAAACAAGTGCGAAAAGTGGTTTTTCAACACTAACAAAAGTGCGAAAAGTGGTTTTTCAACACTATCACAAGTGCAAAAAGTGTTTTTTCCACACTAATACAAGTGCAAAAGTGGTTTCCTGCACCAACACAAGTGTGAAAAGTGGTTTTTCAACACTAACACAAGTGTGAAAAGTGTTTTTTCAACACTAACACAAGTGCAAAAAGTGGTTTTTCAACACTATCACAAGTGCAAAAAGTGTTTTTTCCACACTAATACAAGTGCAAAAGTGGTTTCCTGCACCAACACAAGTGCGAAAAGTGGTTTTTCAACACTAACACAAGTGCGAAAAGTGGTTTTTCAACACCAACACAAGTGCGAAAAGTGGTTTTTCCACACTAATACAAGTGCAAAAGTGGTTTCCTGCACCAACACAAGTGTGAAAAGTGGTTTTTCAACACTAACACAAGTGCGAAAAGTGGTTTTTCAACACTAACACAAGTGCAAAAAGTGGTTTTCAACACTATCACAAGTGCAAAAAGTGTTTTTTCCACACTAATACAAGTGCAAAAGTGGTTTCCTGCACCAACACAAGTGCGAAAAGTGGTTTTTCAACACTAACACAAGTGCGAAAAGTGGTTTTTCAACACTATCACAAGTGCAAAAAGTGGTTTTTCAACACTATCACAAGTACAAAAAGTGTTTTTTCCACACTAATACAAGTGCAAAAGTGGTTTCCTGCACCAACACAAGTGCGAAAAGTGGTTTTTCAACACCAAAACAAGTGCGAAAAGTGGTTTTTCAACACTAACACAAGTGCGAAAAGTGGTTTTTCAACACTATCACAAGTGCAAAAAGTGTTTTTTCCACACTAATACAAGTGCAAAAGTGGTTTCCTGCACCAACACAAGTGTGAAAAGTGGTTTTTCAACACTAACACAAGTGCGAAAAGTGGTTTTTCAACACTAACACAAGTGCAAAAAGTGGTTTTCAACACTATCACAAGTGCAAAAAGTGTTTTTTCCACACTAATACAAGTGCAAAAGTGGTTTCCTGCACCAACACAAGTGCGAAAAGTGGTTTTTCAACACTAACACAAGTGCGAAAAGTGGTTTTTCAACACTATCACAAGTGCAAAAGTGGTTTCCTGCACCAACACAAGTGCGAAAAGTGGTTTTTCAACACTAACACAAGTGCGAAAAATGGTTTTTCAGCACTATCACAAGCGCAAAAAGTGTTTTTGCCACACTAATACAAGTGCAAAAGTGGTTTCCTGCACCAACACAAGTGCGAAAAGTGGTTTTTCAACACTAACACAAGTGCGAAAAGTGGTTTTTCAACACTATCACAAGTGCAAAAAGTGTTTTTTCCACACTAATACAAGTGCAAAAAGTGGTTTTTCAACACTATCACAAGTGCAAAAAGTGTTTTTTCCACACTAATACAAGTGCAAAAGTGGTTTCCTGCACCAACACAAGTGCGAAAAGTGGTTTTTCAACACTAACACAAGTGCGAAAAGTGGTTTTTCAACACTAACACAAGTGCGAAAAGTGGTTTTTCCACACTAATACAAGTGCAAAAGTGGTTTCCTGCACCAACACAAGTGTGAAAAGTGGTTTTTCAACACTAACACAAGTGCGAAAAGTGGTTTTTCAACACTAACACAAGTGCAAAAAGTGGTTTTCAACACTATCACAAGTGCAAAAAGTGTTTTTTTCCACACTAATACAAGTGCAAAAGTGGTTTCCTGCACCAACACAAGTGCGAAAAGTGGTTTTTCAACACTAACACAAGTGCGAAAAGTGGTTTTTCAACACTATCACAAGTGCAAAAAGTGGTTTTTCAACACTATCACAAGTACAAAAAGTGTTTTTTCCACACTAATACAAGTGCAAAAGTGGTTTCCTGCACCAACACAAGTGCGAAAAGTGGTTTTTCAACACCAAAACAAGTGCGAAAAGTGGTTTTTCAACACTAACACAAGTGCGAAAAGTGGTTTTTCAACACTATCACAAGTGCAAAAAGTGTTTTTTCCACAATAATACAAGTGCAAAAGTGGTTTCCTGCACCAACACAAGTGTGAAAAGTGGTTTTTCAACACTAACACAAGTGCGAAAAGTGGTTTTTCAACACTAACACAAGTGCAAAAAGTGGTTTTCAACACTATCACAAGTGCAAAAAGTGTTTTTTCCACACTAATACAAGTGCAAAAGTGGTTTCCTGCACCAACACAAGTGCGAAAAGTGGTTTTTCAACACTAACACAAGTGCGAAAAGTGGTTTTTCAACACTATCACAAGTGCAAAAGTGGTTTCCTGCACCAACACAAGTGCGAAAAGTGGTTTTTCAACACTAACACAAGTGCGAAAAATGGTTTTTCAGCACTATCACAAGCGCAAAAAGTGTTTTTTCCACACTAATACAAGTGCAAAAGTGGTTTCCTGCACCAACACAAGTGCGAAAAGTGGTTTTTCAACACTAACACAAGTGCGAAAAGTGGTTTTTCAACACTATCACAAGTGCAAAAAGTGTTTTTTCCACACTAATACAAGTGCAAAAGTGGTTTCCTGCACCAACACAAGTGCGAAAAGTGGTTTTTCAACACTATCACAAGTGCAAAAAGTGTTTTTTCCACACTAATACGAGGGCAAAAGTGGTTTCCTGCACCAACACAAGTGCAAAAAGTGGTTTTTCAACACTAAGACAAGTGCGAAAAGTGGTTTTTCAACACTAACACAAGTGCGAAAAGTGTTTTTTCCACACTAATACAAGTGCAAAAGTGGTTTCCTGCACCAACACAAGTGCGAAAAGTGCTTTTTCAACACTAACACAAGTGCGAAAAGTGGTTTTTCAACACTATCACAAGTGCAAAAAGTGTTTTTTCCACACTAATACAAGTGCAAAAGTGGTTTCCTGCACCAAAACAAGTGCGAAAAGTGGTTTTTCAACACTAACACAAGTGCGAAAAGTGGTTTTTCAACACTAACACAAGTGCGAAAAGTGGTTTTTCAACACTATCACAAGTGCAAAAAGTGTTTTTTCCACACTAATACAAGTGCAAAAGTGGTTTTCTGCACCAACACAAGTGCGAAAAGTGGTTTTTCAACACTAACACAAGTGCGAAAAGTGGTTTTTCAACACTAACACAAGTGCGAAAAGTGGTTTTTCCACACTAATACAAGTGCAAAAGTGGTTTCCTGCACCAACACAAGTGCGAAAAGTGGTTTTTCAACACTAACACAAGTGCAAAAAGTGGTTTTTCAACACTATCACAAGTGCAAAAAGTGTTTTTTCCACACTAATACAAGTGCAAAAGTGGTTTCCTGCACCAACACAAGTGCGAAAAGTGGTTTTTCAACAATAACACAAGTGCGAAAAGTGGTTTTTCAACACTATCACAAGTGAAAAAAGTGTTTTTTCCACACTAATACAAGTGCAAAAGTTGTTTCCTGCACCAACAGAAGTGCAAAAGTGGTTTCCTGCACCAACACAAGTGCAAAAAGTGGTTTTTCAACACTAACACAAGTGCAAAAAGTGGTTTTTCAACACTATCACAAGTGCAAAAAGTGTTTTTTCCACACTCATACAAGTGCAAAAGTGGTTTCCTGCTCAAACACAAGTGCGAAAAGTGGTTTTTCAACACTAACACAAGTGCGAAAAGTGGTTTTTCAACACTATCACAAGTGCAAAAAGTGTTTTTTCCACACTAATACAAGTGCAAAAGTGGTTTCCTGCACCAACACAAGTGTGAAAAGTGGTTTTTCAACACTACCACAAGTGCAAAAAGTGTTTTTTCCACACTAATACAAGTGCAAAAGTGGTTTCCTGCACCAACACAAGTGCGAAAAGTGGTTTTTCAACACTAACACAAGTGCGAAAAGTGGTTTTTCAACACTAACACAAGTGCGAAAAGTGGTTTTTCAACACTATCACAAGTGCAAAAAGTGTTTTTTCCACACTAATACAAGTGCAACAGTGGTTTCCTGCACCAACACAAGTGCGAAAAGTGGTTTTTCAACACTAACACAAGTGCGAAAAGTGGTTTTTCAACACTATCACAAGTGCAAAAAGTGTTTTTTCCACACTAATACAAGTGCAAAAGTGGTTTCCTGCACCAACACAAGTGCGAAAAGTGGTTTTTCAACACTAACACAAGTGCGAAAAGTGGTTTTTCAACACTAACACAAGTGCGAAAAGTGGTTTTTCAACACTATCACAAGTACAAAAAGTGTTTTTTCCACACTAATACAAGTGCAAAAGTGGTTTCCTGCACCAACACAAGTGCGAAATGTGGTTTTTCAACACTAAAACAAGTGCGAAAAGTGGTTTTTCAACACTAACAAAAGTGCGAAAAGTGGTTTTTCAACACTATCACAAGTGCAAAAGTGGTGTCCTGCACCAACACAAGTGCGAAAAGTGGTTTTTCAACACTAAGACAAGTGCAAAAAGTTGTTTTTCAACACTAACACAAGTGCGAAAAGTGGTTGTTCAACACTAACACAAGTGCAAAAAGTGGTTTTTCAACACAAACACAAGTGCGAAAAGTGGTTTTTCCACACTAATACAAGTGCAAAAGTGGTTTCCTGCACCAACACAAGTGCGAAAAGTGGTTTTTCAACACTAAGACAAGTGCAAAAAGTTGTTTTTCAACACTAACACAAATGCGAAAAGTGGTTGTTCAACACTATCCCAAGTGCGAAAAGTGGTTTTTCCACACTAATACAAGTGCAAAAGTGGTTTCCTGCACCAACACAAGTGCGAAAAGTGGTTTTTCAACACTAACACAAGTGCGAAAAGTGGTTTTTCAACACTATCACAAGTGCAAAAAGTGTTTTTTCCACACTAATACAAGTGCAAAAGTGGTTTCCTGCACCAACACAAGTGCGAAAAGTGGTTTTTCAACACTAACACAAGTGCGAAAAGTGGTTTTTCAACACTAACACAAGTGTGAAAAGTGGTTTTTCCACACTAATACAAGTGCAAAAGTGGTTTCCTGCACCAACACAAGTGCGAAAAGTGGTTTTTCAACACTAACACAAGTGCAAAAGTAGTTTTTCAACACTATCACAAGTGCAAAAAGTGTTTTTTCCACACTAATACAAGTGCAAAAGTGGTTTCCTGCACCAACACAAGTGCGAAAAGTGGTTTTTCAACAATAACACAAGTGCGAAAAGTGGTTTTTCAACACTAACACAAGTGCGAAAAGTGGTTTTTCAACACTATCACAAGTGAAAAAAGTGTTTTTTCCACACTAATACAAGTGCAAAGTTGTTTCCTGCACCAACAGAAGTGCAAAAGTGGTTTCCTGCACCAACACAAGTGCAAAAAGTGGTTTTTCAACACACACAAGTGCAAAAAGTGGTTTTTCAACACTATCACAAGTGCAAAAAGTGTTTTTTCCACACTCATACAAGTGCAAAAGTGGTTTCCTGCTCAAACACAAGTGCGAAAAGTGGTTTTTCGACACTAACACAAGCGCGAAAAGTGGTTTTTCAACACTATCACAAGTGCAAAAAGTGTTTTTTCCACACTAATACAAGTGCAAAAGTGGTTTCCTGCACCAACACAAGTGTGAAAAGTGGTTTTTCAACACTATCACAAGTGCAAAAAGTGTTTTTTCCACACTAATACAAGTGCAAAAGTGGTTTCCTGCACCAACACAAGTGCGAAAAGTGCTTTTTCAACACTAACACAAGTGCGAAAAGTGGTTTTTCAACACTAACACAAGTGCGAAAAGTGGTTTTTCAACACTATCACAAGTGCAAAAAGTGTTTTTTCCACACTAATACAAGTGCAACAGTGGTTTCCTGCACCAACACAAGTGCGAAAAGTGGTTTTTCAACACTAACACAAGTGCGAAAAGTGGTTTTTCAACACTATCACAAGTGCAAAAAGTGTTTTTTCCACACTAATACAAGTGCAAAAGTGGTTTCCTGCACCAACACAAGTGCGAAAAGTGGTTTTTCAACACTAACACAAGTGCGAAAAGTGGTTTTTCAACACTAACACAAGTGCGAAAAGTGGTTTTTCAACACTATCACAAGTACAAAAAGTGTTTTTTCCACACTAATACAAGTGCAAAAGTGGTTTCCTGCACCAACACAAGTGCGAAATGTGGTTTTTCAACACTAAAACAAGTGCGAAAAGTGGTTTTTCAACACTAACAAAAGTGCGAAAAGTGGTTTTCAACACTATCACAAGTGCAAAAAGTGTTTTTTCCACACTAATACAAGTGCAAAAGTGGTTTCCTGCACCAACACAAGTGTGAAAAGTGGTTTTTCAACACTAACACAAGTGCGAAAAGTGTTTTTTCAACACTAACACAAGTGCAAAAAGTGGTTTTTCAACACTATCACAAGTGCAAAAAGTGTTTTTTCCACACTAATACAAGTGCAAAAGTGGTTTCCTGCACCAACACAAGTGCGAAAAGTGGTTTTTCAACACTAACACAAGTGCGAAAAGTAGTTTTTCCACACTAATACAAGTGCAAAAGTGGTTTCCTGCACCAACACAAGTGCGAAAAGTGGTTTTTCAACACTAACACAAGTGCGAAAAGTGGTTTTTCCACACTAATACAAGTGCAAAAGTGGTTTCCTGCACCAACACAAGTGTGAAAAGTGGTTTTCAACACTATCACAAGTGCAAAAAGTGTTTTTTCCACACTAATACAAGTGCAAAAGTGGTTTCCTGCACCAACACAAGTGCAAAAAGTGGTTTTTCAACACTAACACAAGTGCGAAAAGTGGTTTTTCAACACTATCACAAGTGCGAAAAGTGGTTTTTCAACACTATCACAAGTACAAAAAGTGTTTTTTCCACACTAATACAAGTGCAAAAGTGGTTTCCTGCACCAACACAAGTGCGAAAAGTGGTTTTTCAACACTAACACAAGTGCGAAAAGTGGTTTTTCAACACTATCACAAGTGCAAAAGTGGTTTCCTGCACCAACACAAGTGCGAAAAGTGGTTTTTCAACACTAACACAAGTGCGAAAAATGGTTTTTCAACACTATCACAAGCGCAAAAAGTGTTTTTTCCACACTAATACAAGTGCAAAAGTGGTTTCCTGCACCAACACAAGTGCGAAAAGTGGTTTTTCAACACTAACACAAGTGCGAAAAGTGGTTTTTCAACACTATCACAAGTGCAAAAAGTGTTTTTTCCACACTAATACAAGTGCAAAAGTGGTTTCCTGCACCAACACAAGTGCGAAAAGTGGTTTTTCAACACTATCACAAGTGCAAAAAGTGTTTTTTCCACACTAATACGAGGGCAAAAGTGGTTTCCTGCACCAACACAAGTGCAAAAAGTGGTTTTTCAACACTAACACAAGTGCGAAAAGTGGTTTTTCAACACTAACACAAGTGCGAAAAGTGTTTTTTCCACACTAATACAAGTGCAAAAGTGGTTTCCTGCACCAACACAAGTGCGAAAAGTGCTTTTTCAACACTAACACAAGTGCGAAAAGTGGTTTTTCAACACTATCACAAGTGCAAAAAGTGTTTTTTCCACACTAATACAAGTGCAAAAGTGGTTTCCTGCACCAAAACAAGTGCGAAAAGTGGTTTTTCAACACTAACACAAGTGCGAAAAGTGGTTTTTCAACACTAACACAAGTGCGAAAAGTGGTTTTTCAACACTATCACAAGAGCAAAAAGTGTTTTTTCCACACTAATACAAGTGCAAAAGTGGTTTTCTGCACCAACACAAGTGCGAAAAGTAGTTTTTCAACACTAACACAAGTGCGAAAAGTGGTTTTTCAACACTAACACAAGTGCGAAAAGTGGCTTTTCAACACTATCACAAGTGCAAAAAGTGTTTTTTCCACACTAATACAAGTGCAAAAGTGGTTTCCTGCACCAACACAAGTGCGAAAAGTGGTTTTTCAACACTAACACAAGTGCGAAAAGTGGTTTTTCAACACTAACACAAGTGCGAAAAGTGGTTTTTCCACACTAATACAAGTGCAAAAGTGGTGTTCTGCACCAACACAAGTGCGAAAAGTGGTTTTTCAACACTAACACAAGTGCGAAAAGTGGTTTTTCAACACTATCACAAGTGCAAAAAGTGTTTTTTCCACACTAATACAAGTGCAAAAGTGGTTTCCTGCACCAACACAAGTGCGAAAAGTGGTTTTTCACCCTAACACAAGTGCGAAAAGTGGTTTTTCAACACTAACACAAGTGCGAAAAGTGGTTTTTCCACACTAATACAAGTGCAAAAGTGGTTTCCTGCACCAACACAAGTGCGAAAAGTGGTTTTTCAACACTAACACAAGTGCAAAAAGTGGTTTTTCAACACTAACACAAGTGCGAAAAGTGGTTTTTCCACACTAATACAAGTGCAAAAGTGGTTTCCTGCACCAACACAAGTGCGAAAAGTGGTTTTTCAACACTAAGACAAGTGCAAAAAGTTGTTTTTCAACACTAACACAAGTGCGAAAAGTGGTTGTTCAACACTATCCCAAGTGCGAAAAGTGGTTTTTCCACACTAATACAAGTGCAAAAGTGGTTTCCTGCACCAACACAAGTGCGAAAAGTGGTTTTTCAACACTAACACAAGTGCGAAAAGTGGTTTTTCAACACTAACACAAGTGCGAAAAGTGGTTTTTCCACACTAATACAAGTGCAAAAGTGGTTTCCTGCACCAACACAAGTGCGAAAAGTGGTTTTTCAACACTAACACAAGTGCAAAAAGTGGTTTTTCAACACTAACACAAGTGCGAAAAGTGGTTTTTCCACACTAATACAAGTGCAAAAGTGGTTTCCTGCACCAACACAAGTGCGAAAAGTGGTTTTTCAACACTAAGACAAGTGCAAAAAGTTGTTTTTCAACACTAACACAAGTGCGAAAAGTGGTTGTTCAACACTATCCCAATTGCGAAAAGTGGTTTTTCCACACTAATACAAGTGCAAAAGTGGTTTCCTGCACCAACACAAGTGCGAAAAGTGGTTTTTCAACACTAACACAAGTGCGAAAAGTGGTTTTTCAACACTATCACAAGTGCAAAAGTGTTTTTTCCACACTAATACAAGTGCAAAAGTGGTTTCCTGCACCAACACAAGTGCGAAAAGTGGTTTTTCAACACTATCACAAGTGCAAAAAGTGTTTTTTCCACACTAATACGAGGGCAAAAGTGGTTTCCTGCACCAACACAAGTGAAAAAAGTGGTTTTTCAACACTAACACAAGTGCGAAAAGTGGTTTTTCAACACTAACACAAGTGCGAAAAGTGTTTTTTCCACACTAATACAAGTGCAAAAGTGGTTTCCTGCACCAACACAAGTGCGAAAAGTGCTTTTTCAACACTAACACAAGTGCGAAAAGTGGTTTTTCAACACTATCACAAGTGCAAAAAGTGTTTTTTCCACACTAATACAAGTGCAAAAGTGGTTTCCTGCACCAAAACAAGTGCGAAAAGTGGTTTTTCAACACTAACACAAGTGCGAAAAGTGGTTTTTCAACACTAACACAAGTGCGAAAAGTGGTTTTTCAACACTATCACAAGAGCAAAAAGTGTTTTTTCCACACTAATACAAGTGCAAAAGTGGTTTTCTGCACCAACACAAGTGCGAAAAGTGGTTTTTCAACACTAACACAAGTGCGAAAAGTGGTTTTTCAACACTAACACAAGTGCGAAAAGTGGCTTTTCAACACTATCACAAGTGCAAAAAGTGTTTTTTCCACACTAATACAAGTGCAAAAGTGGTTTCCTGCACCAACACAAGTGCGAAAAGTGGTTTTTCAACACTAACACAAGTGCGAAAAGTGGTTTTTCAACACTAACACAAGTGCGAAAAGTAGTTTTTCCACACTAATACAAGTGCAAAAGTGGTGTTCTGCACCAACACAAGTGCGAAAAGTGGTTTTTCAACACTAACACAAGTGCGAAAAGTGGTTTTTCAACACTATCACAAGTGCAAAAAGTGTTTTTTCCACACTAATACAAGTGCAAAAGTGGTTTCCTGCACCAACACAAGTGCGAAAAGTGGTTTTTCACCCTAACACAAGTGCGAAAAGTGGTTTTTCAACACTAACACAAGTGCGAAAAGTGGTTTTTCCACACTAATACAAGTGCAAAAGTGGTTTCCTGCACCAACACAAGTGCGAAAAGTGGTTTTTCAACACTAACACAAGTGCAAAAAGTGGTTTTTCAACACTAACACAAGTGCGAAAAGTGGTTTTTCCACACTAATACAAGTGCAAAAGTGGTTTCCTGCACCAACACAAGTGCGAAAAGTGGTTTTTCAACACTAAGACAAGTGCAAAAAGTTGTTTTTCAACACTAACACAAGTGCGAAAAGTGGTTGTTCAACACTATCCCAAGTGCGAAAAGTGGTTTTTCCACACTAATACAAGTGCAAAAGTGGTTTCCTGCACCAACACAAGTGCGAAAAGTGGTTTTTCAACACTAACACAAGTGCGAAAAGTGGTTTTTCAACACTAACACAAGTGCGAAAAGTGGTTTTTCCACACTAATACAAGTGCAAAAGTGGTTTCCTGCACCAACACAAGTGCGAAAAGTGGTTTTTCAACACTAACACAAGTGCAAAAAGTGGTTTTTCAACACTAACACAAGTGCGAAAAGTGGTTTTTCCACACTAATACAAGTGCAAAAGTGGTTTCCTGCACCAACACAAGTGCGAAAAGTGGTTTTTCAACACTAAGACAAGTGCAAAAAGTTGTTTTTCAACACTAACACAAGTGCGAAAAGTGGTTGTTCAACACTATCCCAATTGCGAAAAGTGGTTTTTCCACACTAATACAAGTGCAAAAGTGGTTTCCTGCACCAACACAAGTGCGAAAAGTGGTTTTTCAACACTAACACAAGTGCGAAAAGTGGTTTTTCAACACTATCACAAGTGCAAAAGTGTTTTTTCCACACTAATACAAGTGCAAAAGTGGTTTCCTGCACCAACACAAGTGCGAAAAGTGGTTTTTCAACACTAACACAAGTGCGAAAAGTGGTTTTTCAACACTAACACAAGTGCGAAAAGTGGTTTTTCCACACTAATACAAGTGCAAAAGTGGTTTCCTGCACCAACACAAGTGCGAAAAGTGGTTTTTCAACACTAACACAAGTGCAAAAAGTGGTTTTTCAACACTAACACAAGTGCGAAAAGTGGTTTTTCAACACTAACACAAGTGCGAAAAGTGTTTTTTCCACACTAATACAAGTGCAAAAGTGGTTTCCTGCACCAACACAAGTGCGAAAAGTGCTTTTTCAACACTAACACAAGTGCGAAAAGTGGTTTTTCAACACTATCACAAGTGCAAAAAGTGTTTTTTCCACACTAATACAAGTGCAAAAGTGGTTTCCTGCACCAAAACAAGTGCGAAAAGTGGTTTTTCAACACTAACACAAGTGCGAAAAGTGGTTTTTCAACACTAACACAAGTGCGAAAAGTGGTTTTTCAACACTATCACAAGAGCAAAAAGTGTTTTTTCCACACTAATACAAGTGCAAAAGTGGTTTTCTGCACCAACACAAGTGCGAAAAGTGGTTTTTCAACACTAACACAAGTGCGAAAAGTGGTTTTTCAACACTAACACAAGTGCGAAAAGTGTTTTTTCCACACTAATACAAGTGCAAAAGTGGTTTCCTGCACCAACACAAGTGCGAAAAGTGCTTTTTCAACACTAACACAAGTGCGAAAAGTGGTTTTTCAACACTATCACAAGTGCAAAAAGTGTTTTTTCCACACTAATACAAGTGCAAAAGTGGTTTCCTGCACCAAAACAAGTGCGAAAAGTGGTTTTTCAACACTAACACAAGTGCGAAAAGTGGTTTTTCAACACTAACACAAGTGCGAAAAGTGGTTTTTCAACACTATCACAAGAGCAAAAAGTGTTTTTTCCACACTAATACAAGTGCAAAAGTGGTTTTCTGCACCAACACAAGTGCGAAAAGTGGTTTTTCAACACTAACACAAGTGCGAAAAGTGGTTTTTCAACACTAACACAAGTGCGAAAAGTGGCTTTTCAACACTATCACAAGTGCAAAAAGTGTTTTTTCCACACTAATACAAGTGCAAAAGTGGTTTCCTGCACCAACACACGTGCGAAAAGTGGTTTTTCAACACTAACACAAGTGCGAAAAGTGGTTTTTCAACACTAACACAAGTGCGAAAAGTGGTTTTTCCACACTAATACAAGTGCAAAAGTGGTGTTCTGCACCAACACAAGTGCGAAAAGTGGTTTTTCAACACTAACACAAGTGTGAAAAGTGGTTTTTCAACACTATCACAAGTGCAAAAAGTGTTTTTTCTACACTAATACAAGTGCAAAAGTGGTTTCCTGCACCAACACAAGTGCGAAAAGTGGTTTTTCACCCTAACACAAGTGCGAAAAGTGGTTTTTCAACACTAACACAAGTGCGAAAAGTGGTTTTTCCACACTAATACAAGTGCAAAAGTGGTTTCCTGCACCAACACAAGTGCGAAAAGTGGTTTTTCAACACTAACACAAGTGCAAAAAGTGGTTTTTCAACACTAACACAAGTGCGAAAAGTGGTTTTTCCACACTAATACAAGTGCAAAAGTGGTTTCCTGCACCAACACAAGTGCGAAAAGTGGTTTTTCAACACTAAGACAAGTGCAAAAAGTTGTTTTTCAACACTAACACAAGTGCGAAAAGTGGTTGTTCAACACTATCCCAAGTGCGAAAAGTGGTTTTTCCACACTAATACAAGTGCAAAAGTGGTTTCCTGCACCAACACAAGTGCGAAAAGTGGTTTTTCAACACTAACACAAGTGCGAAAAGTGGTTTTTCAACACTAACACAAGTGCGAAAAGTGGTTTTTCCACACTAATACAAGTGCAAAAGTGTTTTCCTGCACCAACACAAGTGCGAAAAGTGGTTTTTCAACACTAACACAAGTGCAAAAAGTGGTTTTTCAACACTAACACAAGTGCGAAAAGTGGTTTTTCCACACTAATACAAGTGCAAAAGTGGTTTCCTGCACCAACACAAGTGCGAAAAGTGGTTTTTCAACACTAAGACAAGTGCAAAAAGTTGTTTTTCAACACTAACACAAGTGCGAAAAGTGGTTGTTCAACACTATCCCAATTGCGAAAAGTGGTTTTTCCACACTAATACAAGTGCAAAAGTGGTTTCCTGCACCAACACAAGTGCGAAAAGTGGTTTTTCAACACTAACACAAGTGCGAAAAGTGGTTTTTCAACACTATCACAAGTGCAAAAGTGTTTTTTCCACACTAATACAAGTGCAAAAGTGGTTTCCTGCACCAACACAAGTGCGAAAAGTGGTTTTTCAACACTAACACAAGTGCGAAAAGTGGTTTTTCAACACTAACACAAGTGCGAAAAGTGGTTTTTCCACACTAATACAAGTGCAAAAGTGGTTTCCTGCACCAACACAAGTGCGAAAAGTGGTTTTTCAACACTAACACAAGTGCAAAAAGTGGTTTTTCAACACTATCACAAGTGCAAAAAGTGTTTTTTCCACACTAATACAAGTGCAAAAGTGGTTTCCTGCACCAACACAAGTGCGAAAAGTGGTTTTTCAACAATAACACAAGTGCGAAAAAGTGGTTTTTCAACACTAACACAAGTGCGAAAAGTGGTTTTTCAACACTATCACAAGTGAAAAAAGTGTTTTTTCCACACTAATACAAGTGCAAAAGTTGTTTCCTGCACCAACAGAAGTGCAAAAGTGGTTTCCTGCACCAACACAAGTGCAAAAAGTGGTTTTTCAACACTAACACAAGTGCAAAAAGTGGTTTTTCAACACTATCACAAGTGCAAAAAGTGTTTTTTCCACACTCATACAAGTGCAAAAGTGGTTTCCTGCTCAAACACAAGTGCGAAAAGTGGTTTTTCAACACTAACACAAGTGCGAAAAGTGGTTTTTCAACACTATCACAAGTGCAAAAAGTGTTTTTTCCACACTAATACAAGTGCAAAAGTGGTTTCCTGCACCAACACAAGTGTGAAAAGTGGTTTTTCAACACTATCACAAGTGCAAAAAGTGTTTTTTCCACACTAATACAAGTGCAAAAGTGGTTTCCTGCACCAACACAAGTGCGAAAAGTGGTTTTTCAACACTAACACAAGTGCGAAAAGTGGTTTTTCAACACTAACACAAGTGCGAAAAGTGGTTTTTCAACACTATCACAAGTGCAAAAAGTGTTTTTTCCACACTAATACAAGTGCAACAGTGGTTTCCTGCACCAACACAAGTGCGAAAAGTGGTTTTTCAACACTAACACAAGTGCGAAAAGTGGTTTTTCAACACTATCCCAAGTGCAAAAAGTGTTTTTTCCACACTAATACAACTGCAAAAGTGGTTTCCTGCACCAACACAAGTGCGAAAAGTGGTTTTTCAACACTAACACAAGTGCGAAAAGTGGTTTTTCAACACTAACACAAGTGCGAAAAGTGGTTTTTCAACACTATCACAAGTACAAAAAGTGTTTTTTCCACACTAATACAAGTGCAAAAGTGGTTTCCTGCACCAACACAAGTGCGAAATGTGGTTTTTCAACACAAAAAAACAAGTGCGAAAAGTGGTTTTTCAACACTAACAAAAGTGCGAAAAGTGGTTTTTCAACACTATCACAAGTGCAAAAAGTGTTTTTTCCACACTAATACAAGTGCAAAAGTGGTTTCCTGCACCAACACAAGTGTGAAAAGTGGTTTTTCAACACTAACACAAGTGCGAAAAGTGTTTTTTCAACACTAACACAAGTGCAAAAAGTGGTTTTTCAACACTATCACAAGTGCAAAAAGTGTTTCCTGCACCAACACAAGTGTGAAAAGTGGTTTTTCAACACTAACACAAGTGCGAAAAGTGTTTTTTCAACACTAACACAAGTGCAAAAAGTGGTTTTTCAACACTATCACAAGTGCAAAAAGTGTTTTTTCCACACTAATACAAGTGCAAAAGTGGTTTCCTGCACCAACACAAGTGCGAAAAGTGGTTTTTCAACACTAACACAAGTGCGAAAAGTGGTTTTTCAACACTAACACAAGTGCGAAAAGTGGTTTTTCCACACTAATACAAGTGCAAAAGTGGTTTCCTGCACCAACACAAGTGCGAAAAGTGGTTTTTCAACACTAACACAAGTGCAAAAAGTGGTTTTTCAACACTATCACAAGTGCAAAAAGTGTTTTTTCCACACTAATACAAGTGCAAAAGTGGTTTCCTGCACCAACACAAGTGCGAAAAGTGGTTTTTCAACAATAACACAAGTGCGAAAAAGTGGTTTTTCAACACTAACACAAGTGCGAAAAGTGGTTTTTCAACACTATCACAAGTGAAAAAAGTGTTTTTTCCACACTAATACAAGTGCAAAAGTTGTTTCCTGCACCAACAGAAGTGCAAAAGTGGTTTCCTGCACCAACACAAGTGCAAAAAGTGGTTTTTCAACACTAACACAAGTGCAAAAAGTGGTTTTTCAACACTATCACAAGTGCAAAAAGTGTTTTTTCCACACTCATACAAGTGCAAAAGTGGTTTCCTGCTCAAACACAAGTGCGAAAAGTGGTTTTTCAACACTAACACAAGTGCGAAAAGTGGTTTTTCAACACTATCACAAGTGCAAAAAGTGTTTTTTCCACACTAATACAAGTGCAAAAGTGGTTTCCTGCACCAACACAAGTGTGAAAAGTGGTTTTTCAACACTATCACAAGTGCAAAAAGTGTTTTTTCCACACTAATACAAGTGCAAAAGTGGTTTCCTGCACCAACACAAGTGCGAAAAGTGGTTTTTCAACACTAACACAAGTGCGAAGAGTGGTTTTTCAACACTAACACAAGTGCGAAAAGTGGTTTTTCAACACTATCACAAGTGCAAAAAGTGTTTTTTCCACACTAATACAAGTGCAACAGTGGTTTCCTGCACCAACACAAGTGCGAAAAGTGGTTTTTCAACACTAACACAAGTGCGAAAAGTGGTTTTTCAACACAATCCCAAGTGCAAAAAGTGTTTTTTCCACACTAATACAACTGCAAAAGTGGTTTCCTGCACCAACACAAGTGCGAAAAGTGGTTTTTCAACACTAACACAAGTGCGAAAAGTGGTTTTTCAACACTAACACAAGTGCGAAAAGTGGTTTTTCAACACTATCACAAGTACAAAAAGTGTTTTTTCCACACTAATACAAGTGCAAAAGTGGTTTCCTGCACCAACACAAGTGCGAAATGTGGTTTTTCAACACAAAAAAACAAGTGCGAAAAGTGGTTTTTCAACACTAACAAAAGTGCGAAAAGTGGTTTTTCAACACTATCACAAGTGCAAAAAGTGTTTTTTCCACACTAATACAAGTGCAAAAGTGGTTTCCTGCACCAACACAAGTGTGAAAAGTGGTTTTTCAACACTAACACAAGTGCGAAAAGTGTTTTTTCAACACTAACACAAGTGCAAAAAGTGGTTTTTCAACACTATCACAAGTGCAAAAAGTGTTTCCTGCACCAACACAAGTGTGAAAAGTGGTTTTTCAACACTAACACAAGTGCGAAAAGTGTTTTTTCAACACTAACACAAGTGCAAAAAGTGGTTTTTCAACACTATCACAAGTGCAAAAAGTGTTTTTTCCACACTAATACAAGTGCAAAAGTGGTTTCCTGCACCAACACAAGTGCGAAAAGTGGTTTTTCAACACTAACACAAGTGCGAAAAGTGGTTTTTCAACACTAACACAAGTGCGAAAAGTGGTTTTTCCACACTAATACAAGTGCAAAAGTGGTTTCCTGCACCAACACAAGTGTGAAAAGTGGTTTTTCAACACTAACACAAGTGCGAAAAGTGGTTTTTCAACACTAACACAAGTGCAAAAAGTGGTTTTCAACACTATCACAAGTGCAAAAAGTGTTTTTTCCACACTAATACAAGTGCAAAAGTGGTTTCCTGCACCAACACAAGTGCGAAAAGTGGTTTTTCAACACTAACACAAGTGCGAAAAGTGGTTTTTCAACACTATCACAAGTGCGAAAAGTGGTTTTTCAACACTATCACAAGTACAAAAAGTGTTTTTTCCACACTAATACAAGTGCAAAAGTGGTTTCCTGCACCAACAGAAGTGCAAAAGTGGTTTCCTGCACCAACACAAGTGCAAAAAGTGGTTTTTCAACACTAACACAAGTGCAAAAAGTGGTTTTTCAACACTATCACAAGTGCAAAAAGTGTTTTTTCCACACTCATACAAGTGCAAAAGTGGTTTCCTGCTCAAACACAAGTGCGAAAAGTGGTTTTTCAACACTAACACAAGTGCGAAAAGTGGTTTTTCAACACTATCACAAGTGCAAAAAGTGTTTTTTCCACACTAATACAAGTGCAAAAGTGGTTTCCTGCACCAACACAAGTGTGAAAAGTGGTTTTTCAACACTATCACAAGTGCAAAAAGTGTTTTTTCCACACTAATACAAGTGCAAAAGTGGTTTCCTGCACCAACACAAGTGCGAAAAGTGGTTTTTCAACACTAACACAAGTGCGAAAAGTGGTTTTTCAACACTAACACAAGTGCGAAAAGTGGTTTTTCAACATTATCACAAGTGCAAAAAGTGTTTTTTCCACACTAATACAAGTGCAACAGTGGTTTCCTGCACCAACACAAGTGCGAAAAGTGGTTTTTCAACACTAACACAAGTGCGAAAAGTGGTTTTTCAACACTATCCCAAGTGCAAAAAGTGTTTTTTCCACACTAATACAACTGCAAAAGTGGTTTCCTGCACCAACACAAGTGCGAAAAGTGGTTTTTCAACACTAACACAAGTGCGAAAAGTGGTTTTTCAACACTAACACAAGTGCGAAAAGTGGTTTTTCAACACTATCACAAGTACAAAAAGTGTTTTTTCCACACTAATACAAGTGCAAAAGTGGTTTCCTGCACCAACACAAGTGCGAAATGTGGTTTTTCAACACTAAAACAAGTGCGAAAAGTGGTTTTTCAACACTAACAAAAGTGCGAAAAGTGGTTTTTCAACACTATCACAAGTGCAAAAAGTGTTTTTTCCACACTAATACAAGTGCAAAAGTGGTTTCCTGCACCAACACAAGTGTGAAAAGTGGTTTTTCAACACTAACACAAGTGCGAAAAGTGTTTTTTCAACACTAACACAAGTGCAAAAAGTGGTTTTTCAACACTATCACAAGTGCAAAAAGTGTTTCCTGCACCAACACAAGTGTGAAAAGTGGTTTTTCAACACTAACACAAGTGCGAAAAGTGTTTTTTCAACACTAACACAAGTGCAAAAAGTGGTTTTTCAACACTATCACAAGTGCAAAAAGTGTTTTTTCCACACTAATACAAGTGCAAAAGTGGTTTCCTGCACCAACACAAGTGCGAAAAGTGGTTTTTCAACACTAACACAAGTGCGAAAAGTGGTTTTTCAACACTAACACAAGTGCGAAAAGTGGTTTTTCCACACTAATACAAGTGCAAAAGTGGTTTCCTGCACCAACACAAGTGTGAAAAGTGGTTTTTCAACACTAACACAAGTGCGAAAAGTGGTTTTTCAACACTAACACAAGTGCAAAAAGTGGTTTTCAACACTATCACAAGTGCAAAAAGTGTTTTTTCCACACTAATACAAGTGCAAAAGTGGTTTCCTGCACCAACACAAGTGCGAAAAGTGGTTTTTCAACACTAACACAAGTGCGAAAAGTGGTTTTTCAACACTATCACAAGTGCGAAAAGTGGTTTTTCAACACTATCACAAGTACAAAAAGTGTTTTTTTCCACACTAATACAAGTGCAAAAGTGGTTTCCTGCACCAACACAAGTGCGAAAAGTGGTTTTTCAACACCAAAACAAGTGCGAAAAGTGGTTTTTCAACACTAACACAAGTGCGAAAAGTGGTTTTTCAACACTATCACAAGTGCAAAAAGTGTTTTTTCCACACTAATACAAGTGCAAAAGTGGTTTCCTGCACCAACACAAGTGTGAAAAGTGGTTTTTCAACACTAACACAAGTGCGAAAAGTGGTTTTTCAACACTAACACAAGTGCAAAAAGTGGTTTTCAACACTATCACAAGTGCAAAAAGTGTTTTTTCCACACTAATACAAGTGCAAAAGTGGTTTCCTGCACCAACACAAGTGCGAAAAGTGGTTTTTCAACACTAACACAAGTGCGAAAAGTGGTTTTTCAACACTATCACAAGTGCAAAAGTGGTTTCCTGCACCAACACAAGTGCGAAAAGTGGTTTTTCAACACTAACACAAGTGCGAAAAATGGTTTTTCAACACTATCACAAGCACAAAAAGTGTTTTTTCCACACTAATACAAGTGCAAAAGTGGTTTCCTGCACCAACACAAGTGCGAAAAGTGGTTTTTCAACACTAACACAAGTGCGAAAAGTGGTTTTTCAACACTATCACAAGTGCAAAAAGTTTTTTTCCACACTAATACAAGTGAAAAAGTGGTTTCCTGCACCAACACAAGTGCGAAAAGTGGTTTTTCAACACTATCACAAGTGCAAAAAGTGTTTTTTCCACACTAATACGAGGGCAAAAGTGGTTTCCTGCACCAACACAAGTGCAAAAAGTGGTTTTTCAACACTAACACAAGTGCGAAAAGTGGTTTTTCAACACTAACACAAGTGCGAAAAGTGTTTTTTCCACACTAATACAAGTGCAAAAGTGGTTTCCTGCACCAACACAAGTGCGAAAAGTGCTTTTTCAACACTAACACAAGTGCGAAAAGTGGTTTTTCAACACTATCACAAGTGCAAAAAGTGTTTTTTCCACACTAATACAAGTGCAAAAGTGGTTTCCTGCACCAAAACAAGTGCGAAAAGTGGTTTTTCAAAACTAACACAAGTGCGAAAAGTGGTTTTTCAACACTAACACAAGTGCGAAAAGTGGTTTTTCAACACTATCACAAGTGCAAAAAGTGTTTTTTCCACACTAATACAAGTGCAAAAGTGGTTTTCTGCACCAACACAAGTGCGAAAAGTGGTTTTTCAACACTAACACAAGTGCGAAAAGTGGTTTTTCAACACTAACACAAGTGCGAAAAGTGGTTTTTCCACACTAATACAAGTGCAAAAGTGGTTTCCTGCACCAACACAAGTGCGAAAAGTGGTTTTTCAACACTAACACAAGTGCAAAAAGTGGTTTTTCAACACTATCACAAGTGCAAAAAGTGTTTTTTCCACACTAATACAAGTGCAAAAGTGGTTTCCTGCACCAACACAAGTGCGAAAAGTGGTTTTTCAACACTAACACAAGTGCGAAAAGTGTTTTTTCAACACTAACACAAGTGCAAAAAGTGGTTTTTCAACACTATCACAAGTGCAAAAAGTGTTTTTTCCACACTAATACAAGTGCAAAAGTGGTTTCCTGCACCAACACAAGTGTGAAAAGTGGTTTTTCAACACTAACACAAGTGCGAAAAGTGGTTTTTCAACACTAACACAAGTGCGAAAAGTGGTTTTTCCACACTAATACAAGTGCAAAAGTGGTTTCCTGCACCAACACAAGTGTGAAAAGTGGTTTTTCAACACTAACACAAGTGCGAAAAGTGGTTTTTCAACACTAACACAAGTGCAAAAAGTGGTTTTCAACACTATCACAAGTGCAAAAAGTGTTTTTTCCACACTAATACAAGTGCAAAAGTGGTTTCCTGCACCAACACAAGTGCGAAAAGTGGTTTTTCAACACTAACACAAGTGCGAAAAGTGGTTTTTCAACACTATCACAAGTGCGAAAAGTGGTTTTTCAACACTATCACAAGTACAAAAAGTGTTTTTTCCACACTAATACAAGTGCAAAAGTGGTTTCCTGCACCAACACAAGTGCGAAAAGTGGTTTTTCAACACCAAAACAAGTGCGAAAAGTGGTTTTTCAACACTAACACAAGTGCGAAAAGTGGTTTTTCAACACTATCACAAGTGCAAAAAGTGTTTTTTTCCACACTAATACAAGTGCAAAAGTGGTTTCCTGCACCAACACAAGTGTGAAAAGTGGTTTTTCAACACTAACACAAGTGCGAAAAGTGGTTTTTCAACACTAACACAAGTGCAAAAAGTGGTTTTCAACACTATCACAAGTGCAAAAAGTGTTTTTTCCACACTAATACAAGTGCAAAAGTGGTTTCCTGCACTAACACAAGTGCGAAAAGTGGTTTTTCAACACTAACACAAGTGCGAAAAGTGGTTTTTCAACACTATCACAAGTGCAAAAGTGGTTTCCTGCACCAACACAAGTGCGAAAAGTGGTTTTTCAACACTAACACAAGTGCGAAAAATGGTTTTTCAACACTATCACAAGCGCAAAAAGTGTTTTTTCCACACTAATACAAGTGCAAAAGTGGTTTCCTGCACCAACACAAGTGCGAAAAGTGGTTTTTCAACACTAACACAAGTGCGAAAAGTGGTTTTTCAACACTATCACAAGTGCGAAAAGTGGTTTTTCAACACTATCACAAGTACAAAAAGTGTTTTTTTCCACACTAATACAAGTGCAAAAGTGGTTTCCTGCACCAACACAAGTGCGAAAAGTGGTTTTTCAACACCAAAACAAGTGCGAAAAGTGGTTTTTCAACACTAACACAAGTGCGAAAAGTGGTTTTTCAACACTATCACAAGTGCAAAAAGTGTTTTTTCCACACTAATACAAGTGCAAAAGTGGTTTCCTGCACCAACACAAGTGTGAAAAGTGGTTTTTCAACACTAACACAAGTGCGAAAAGTGGTTTTTCAACACTAACACAAGTGCAAAAAGTGGTTTTCAACACTATCACAAGTGCAAAAAGTGTTTTTTCCACACTAATACAAGTGCAAAAGTGGTTTCCTGCACCAACACAAGTGCGAAAAGTGGTTTTTCAACACTAACACAAGTGCGAAAAGTGGTTTTTCAACACTATCACAAGTGCAAAAGTGGTTTCCTGCACCAACACAAGTGCGAAAAAGTGGTTTTTCAACACTAACACAAGTGCGAAAAATGGTTTTTCAACACTATCACAAGCGCAAAAAGTGTTTTTTCCACACTAATACAAGTGCAAAAGTGGTTTCCTGCACCAACACAAGTGCGAAAAGTGGTTTTTCAACACTAACACAAGTGCGAAAAGTGGTTTTTCAACACTATCACAAGTGCGAAAAGTGGTTTTTCAACACTATCACAAGTGCAAAAAGTGTTTTTTTCCACACTAATACAAGTGCAAAAGTGGTTTCCTGCTCAAACACAAGTGCGAAAAGTGGTTTTTCAACACTAACACAAGTGCGAAAAGTGGTTTTTCAACACTATCACAAGTGCAAAAAGTGTTTTTTCCACACTAATACAAGTGCAAAAGTGGTTTCCTGCACCAACACAAGTGTGAAAAGTGGTTTTTCAACACTATCACAAGTGCAAAAAGTGTTTTTTCCACACTAATACAAGTGCAAAAGTGGTTTCCTGCACCAACACAAGTGCGAAAAGTGGTTTTTCAACACTAACACAAGTGCGAAAAGTGGTTTTTCAACACTAACACAAGTGCGAAAAGTGGTTTTTCAACACTATCACAAGTGCAAAAAGTGTTTTTTCCACACTAATACAAGTGCAACAGTGGTTTCCTGCACCAACACAAGTGCGAAAAGTGGTTTTTCAACACTAACACAAGTGCGAAAAGTGGTTTTTCAACACTATCCCAAGTGCAAAAAGTGTTTTTTCCACACTAATACAACTGCAAAAGTGGTTTCCTGCACCAACACAAGTGCGAAAAGTGGTTTTTCAACACTAACACAAGTGCGAAAAGTGGTTTTTCAACACTAACACAAGTGCGAAAAGTGGTTTTTCAACACTATCACAAGTACAAAAAGTGTTTTTTCCACACTAATACAAGTGCAAAAGTGGTTTCCTGCACCAACACAAGTGCGAAATGTGGTTTTTCAACACTAAAACAAGTGCGAAAAGTGGTTTTTCAACACTAACAAAAGTGCGAAAAGTGGTTTTTCAACACTATCACAAGTGCAAAAAGTGTTTTTTCCACACTAATACAAGTGCAAAAGTGGTTTCCTGCACCAACACAAGTGTGAAAAGTGGTTTTTCAACACTAACACAAGTGCGAAAAGTGTTTTTTCAACACTAACACAAGTGCAAAAAGTGGTTTTTCAACACTATCACAAGTGCAAAAAGTGTTTCCTGCACCAACACAAGTGTGAAAAGTGGTTTTTCAACACTAACACAAGTGCGAAAAGTGTTTTTTCAACACTAACACAAGTGCAAAAAGTGGTTTTTCAACACTATCACAAGTGCAAAAAGTGTTTTTTCCACACTAATACAAGTGCAAAAGTGGTTTCCTGCACCAACACAAGTGCGAAAAGTGGTTTTTCAACACTAACACAAGTGCGAAAAGTGGTTTTTCAACACTAACACAAGTGCGAAAAGTGGTTTTTCCACACTAATACAAGTGCAAAAGTGGTTTCCTGCACCAACACAAGTGTGAAAAGTGGTTTTTCAACACTAACACAAGTGCGAAAAGTGGTTTTTCAACACTAACACAAGTGCAAAAAGTGGTTTTCAACACTATCACAAGTGCAAAAAGTGTTTTTTCCACACTAATACAAGTGCAAAAGTGGTTTCCTGCACCAACACAAGTGCGAAAAGTGGTTTTTCAACACTAACACAAGTGCGAAAAGTGGTTTTTCAACACTATCACAAGTGCGAAAAGTGGTTTTTCAACACTATCACAAGTACAAAAAGTGTTTTTTTCCACACTAATACAAGTGCAAAAGTGGTTTCCTGCACCAACACAAGTGCGAAAAGTGGTTTTTCAACACCAAAACAAGTGCGAAAAGTGGTTTTTCAACACTAACACAAGTGCGAAAAGTGGTTTTTCAACACTATCACAAGTGCAAAAAGTGTTTTTTCCACACTAATACAAGTGCAAAAGTGGTTTCCTGCACCAACACAAGTGTGAAAAGTGGTTTTTCAACACTAACACAAGTGCGAAAAGTGGTTTTTCAACACTAACACAAGTGCAAAAAGTGGTTTTCAACACTATCACAAGTGCAAAAAGTGTTTTTTCCACACTAATACAAGTGCAAAAGTGGTTTCCTGCACCAACACAAGTGCGAAAAGTGGTTTTTCAACACTAACACAAGTGCGAAAAGTGGTTTTTCAACACTATCACAAGTGCAAAAGTGGTTTCCTGCACCAACACAAGTGCGAAAAGTGGTTTTTCAACACTAACACAAGTGCGAAAAATGGTTTTTCAACACTATCACAAGCACAAAAAGTGTTTTTTCCACACTAATACAAGTGCAAAAGTGGTTTCCTGCACCAACACAAGTGCGAAAAGTGGTTTTTCAACACTAACACAAGTGCGAAAAGTGGTTTTTCAACACTATCACAAGTGCAAAAAGTTTTTTTTCCACACTAATACAAGTGAAAAAGTGGTTTCCTGCACCAACACAAGTGCGAAAAGTGGTTTTTCAACACTATCACAAGTGCAAAAAGTGTTTTTTCCACACTAATACGAGGGCAAAAGTGGTTTCCTGCACCAACACAAGTGCAAAAAGTGGTTTTTCAACACTAACACAAGTGCGAAAAGTGGTTTTTCAACACTAACACAAGTGCGAAAAGTGTTTTTTCCACACTAATACAAGTGCAAAAGTGGTTTCCTGCACCAACACAAGTGCGAAAAGTGCTTTTTCAACACTAACACAAGTGCGAAAAGTGGTTTTTCAACACTATCACAAGTGCAAAAAGTGTTTTTTCCACACTAATACAAGTGCAAAAGTGGTTTCCTGCACCAAAACAAGTGCGAAAAGTGGTTTTTCAACACTAACACAAGTGCGAAAAGTGGTTTTTCAACACTAACACAAGTGCGAAAAGTGGTTTTTCAACACTATCACAAGTGCAAAAAGTGTTTTTTCCACACTAATACAAGTGCAAAAGTGGTGTTCTGCACCAACACAAGTGCGAAAAGTGTTTTTCAACACTAACACAAGTGCGAAAAGTGGTTTTTCAACACTAACACAAGTGCGAAAAGTGGTTTTTCCACACTAATACAAGTGCAAAAGTGGTTTCCTGCACCAACACAAGTGCGAAAAGTGGTTTTTCAACACTAACACAAGTGCAAAAAGTGGTTTTTCAACACTATCACAAGTGCAAAAAGTGTTTTTTCCACACTAATACAAGTGCAAAAGTGGTTTCCTGCACCAACACAAGTGTGAAAAGTGGTTTTTCAACACTAACACAAGTGCGAAAAGTGTTTTTTCAACACTAACACAAGTGCAAAAAGTGGTTTTTCAACACTATCACAAGTGCAAAAAGTGTTTTTTCCACACTAATACAAGTGCAAAAGTGGTTTCCTGCACCAACACAAGTGCGAAAAGTGGTTTTTCAACACTAACACAAGTGCGAAAAGTGGTTTTTCAAACACTAACACAAGTGCGAAAAGTGGTTTTTCCACACTAATACAAGTGCAAAAGTGGTTTCCTGCACCAACACAAGTGTGAAAAGTGGTTTTTCAACACTAACACAAGTGCGAAAAGTGGTTTTTCAACACTAACACAAGTGCAAAAAAGTGGTTTTCAACACTATCACAAGTGCAAAAAGTGTTTTTCCACACTAATACAAGTGCAAAAGTGGTTTCCTGCACCAACACAAGTGCGAAAAGTGGTTTTTCAACACTAACACAAGTGCGAAAAGTGGTTTTTTCAACACTATCACAAGTGCGAAAAGTGGTTTTTCAACACTATCACAAGTACAAAAAAGTGTTTTTTCCACACTAATACAAGTGCAAAAGTGGTTTCCTGCACCAACACAAGTGCGAAAAGTGGTTTTTCAACACCAAAACAAGTGCGAAAAGTGGTTTTTCAACACTAACACAAGTGCGAAAAGTGGTTTTTCAACACTATCACAAGTGCAAAAGTGTTTTTTCCACACTAATACAAGTGCAAAGTGGTTTCCTGCACCAACACAAGTGTGAAAAGTGGTTTTTCAACACTAACACAAGTGCGAAAAGTGGTTTTTCAACACTAACACAAGTGCAAAAAGTGTTTTTTTCCACACTAATAGCAAGTGCAAAAAGTGTTTTTTTCCACACTAATACAAGTGCAAAAGTGGTTTCCTGCACCAACACAAGTGCGAAATGTGGTTTTTCAACACTAAAACAAGTGCGAAAAGTGGTTTTTCAACACTAACAAAAGTGCGAAAAGTGGTTTTTCAACACTATCACAAGTGCAAAAAGTGTTTTTTCCACACTAATACAAGTGCAAAAGTGGTTTCCTGCACCAACACAAGTGTGAAAAGTGGTTTTTCAACACTAACACAAGTGCGAAAAGTGTTTTTTCAACACTAACACAAGTGCAAAAAGTGGTTTTTCAACACTATCACAAGTGCAAAAAGTGTTTCCTGCACCAACACAAGTGTGAAAAGTGGTTTTTTCAACACTAACACAAGTGCGAAAAGTGTTTTTTCAACACTAACACAAGTGCAAAAAGTGGTTTTCAACACTATCACAAGTGCAAAAAGTGTTTTTTCCACACTAATACAAGTGCAAATAGTGGTTTCCTGCACCAACACAAGTGCGAAAAGTGGTTTTTCAACACTAACACAAGTGCGAAAAGTGGTTTTTCAACACTAACACAAGTGCGAAAAGTGGTTTTCCACACTAATACAAGTGCAAAAGTGGTTTCCTGCACCAACACAAGTGTGAAAAGTGGTTTTTCAACACTAACACAAGTGCGAAAAGTGTTTTTCAACACTAACACAAGTGCAAAAAGTGGTTTTCAACACTATCACAAGTGCAAAAAGTGTTTTTTTCCACACTAATACAAGTGCAAAAGTGGTTTCCTGCACCAACACAAGTGCGAAAAGTGGTTTTTCAACACTAACACAAGTGCGAAAAGTGGTTTTTCAACACTATCACAAGTGCGAAAAGTGGTTTTTCACACTATCACAAGTACAAAAAGTGTTTTTTTCCACACTAATACAAGTGCAAAAGTGGTTTCCTGCACCAACACAAGTGCGAAAAAGTGGTTTTTCAACACCAAAACAAGTGCGAAAAGTGGTTTTCAACACTAACACAAGTGCGAAAAGTGGTTTTTCAACACTATCACAAGTGCAAAAAGTGTTTTTTTCCACACTAATACAAGTGCAAAGTGGTTTCCTGCACCAACACAAGTGTGAAAAGTGGTTTTTCAACACTAACACAAGTGCGAAAAGTGGTTTTTCAACACTAACACAAGTGCAAAAAGTGGTTTTCAACACTATCACAAGTGCAAAAAGTGTTTTTTCCACACTAATACAAGTGCAAAAGTGGTTTCCTGCACCAACACAAGTGCGAAAAGTGGTTTTTCAACACTAACACAAGTGCGAAAAGTGTTTTTCAACACTATCACAAGTGCAAAAGTGGTTTCCTGCACCAACACAAGTGCGAAAAAGTGGTTTTTCAACACTAACACAAGTGCGAAAAATGGTTTTTCAACACTATCACAAGCACAAAAAGTGTTTTTTCCACACTAATACAAGTGCAAAAGTGGTTTCCTGCACCAACACAAGTGCGAAAAGTGGTTTTTCAACACTAACACAAGTGCGAAAAGTGGTTTTTCAACACTATCACAAGTGCAAAAAGTTTTTTTTTCCACACTAATACAAGTGAAAAAGTGTTTCCTGCACCAACACAAGTGCGAAAAGTGGTTTTTCAACACTATCACAAGTGCAAAAAGTGTTTTTTCCACACTAATACGAGGGCAAAAGTGGTTTCCTGCACCAACACAAGTGCAAAAAGTGGTTTTTCAACACTAACACAAGTGCGAAAAGTGGTTTTTCAACACTAACACAAGTGCGAAAAGTGTTTTTTCCACACTAATACAAGTGCAAAAGTGGTTTCCTGCACCAACACAAGTGTGAAAAGTGCTTTTTCAACACTAACACAAGTGCGAAAAGTGGTTTTTCAAACACTATCACAAGTGCAAAAAGTGTTTTTTCCACACTAATACAAGTGCAAAAGTGGTTTCCTGCACCAAAACAAGTGCGAAAAGTGGTTTTTCAACACTAACACAAGTGCGAAAAGTGGTTTTTCAACACTAACACAAGTGTGAAAAGTGGTTTTTCAACACTACCACAAGTGCAAAAAGTGTTTTTTCCACACTAATACAAGTGCAAAAGTGTTTTCTGCACCAACACAAGTGCGAAAAGTGGTTTTTCAACACTAACACAAGTGCGAAAAGTGGTTTTTCAACACTAACACAAGTGCGAAAAGTGGTTTTTCCACACTAATACAAGTGCAAAAGTGGTTTCCTGCACCAACACAAGTGCGAACGTGGTTTTTCAACACTAACACAAGTGCAAAAAGTGGTTTTTTCAACACTATCACAAGTGCAAAAAGTGTTTTTTCCACACTAATACAAGTGCAGAAGTGGTTTCCTGCACCAACACAAGTGCGAAAAGTGGTTTTTCAACAATAACACAAGTGCGAAAAGTGGTTTTTCAACACTAACACAAGTGCGAAAAGTGGTTTTTCAACACTATCACAAGTGAAAAAAGTGTTTTTTTCCACACTAATACAAGTGCAAAAGTTGTTTCCTGCACCAACAGAAGTGCAAAAGTGGTTTCCTGCACCAACACAAGTGCAAAAAGTGTTTTTCAACACTAACACAAGTGCAAAAAGTGGTTTTTCAACACTATCACAAGTGCAAAAAGTGTTTTTTCCACACTCATACAAGTGCAAAAGTGGTTTCCTGCTCAAACACAAGTGCGAAAAGTGGTTTTTCAACACTAACACAAGTGCGAAAAGTGGTTTTTCAACACTATCACAAGTGCAAAAAGTGTTTTTTCCACACTAATACAAGTGCAAAAGTGGTTTCCTGCACCAACACAAGTGTGAAAAGTGGTTTTTCAACACTACCACAAGTGCAAAAAGTGTTTTTTCCACACTAATACAAGTGCAAAAGTGGTTTCCTGCACCAACACAAGTGCGAAAAGTGGTTTTTCAACACTAACACAAGTGCGAAAAGTGGTTTTTCAACACTAACACAAGTGCGAAAAGTGGTTTTTCAACACTATCACAAGTGCAAAAAGTGTTTTTTCCACACTAATACAAGTGCAACAGTGGTTTCCTGCACCAACACAAGTGCGAAAAGTGGTTTTTCAACACTAACACAAGTGCGAAAAGTGGTTTTTCAACACTATCACAAGTGCAAAAAGTGTTTTTTCCACACTAATACAAGTGCAAAAGTGGTTTCCTGCACCAACACAAGTGCGAAAAGTGGTTTTTCAACACTAACACAAGTGCGAAAAGTGGTTTTTCAACACTAACACAAGTGCGAAAAGTGGTTTTTCAACACTATCACAAGTACAAAAAGTGGTTTTTCCACACTAATACAAGTGCAAAAGTGGTTTCCTGCACCAACACAAGTGCGAAATGTGGTTTTTCAACACTAAAACAAGTGCGAAAAGTGGTTTTTCAACACTAACAAAAGTGCGAAAAGTGGTTTTTCAACACTATCACAAGTGCAAAAAGTGTTTTTCCACACTAATACAAGTGCAAAAGTGGTTTCCTGCACCAACACAAGTGTGAAAAGTTGTTTTTCAACACTAACACAAGTGCGAAAAGTGTTTTTTCAACACTAACACAAGTGCAAAAAGTGGTTTTTCAACACTATCACAAGTGCAAAAAGTGTTTTTTCCACACTAATACAAGTGCAAAAGTGGTTTCCTGCACCAACACAAGTGCGAAAAGTGGTTTTTCAACACTAACACAAGTGCGAAAAGTGGTTTTTCAACACTAACACAAGTGCGAAAAGTGGTTTTTCAACACTAATACAAGTGCAAAAGTGGTTTCCTGCACCAACACAAGTGCGAAAAGTGGTTTTTCAACACTAACACAAGTGCGAAAAATGGTTTTTCAACACTATCACAAATGCAAAAAGTGTTTTTTCCACACTAATACAAGTGCAAAAGTGGTTTCCTGCACCAACACAAGTGCGAAAAGTGGTTTTTCAACACTAACACAAGTGCGAAAAGTGGTTTTTCAACACTAACACAAGTGCGAAAAGTGGTTTTTCAACACTATCACAAGTACAAAAAGTGTTTTTTCCACACTAATACAAGTGCAAAAGTGGTTTCCTGCACCAACACAAGTGCGAAAAGTGGTTTTTCAACACCAAAACAAGTGCGAAAAGTGGTTTTTCAACACTAACACAAGTGCGAAAAGTGGTTTTTCAACACCATCACAAGTGCAAAAAGTGTTTTTTCCACACTAATACAAGTGCAAAAGTGGTTTCCTGCACCAACACAAGTGTGAAAAGTGGTTTCTCAACACTAACACAAGTGCGAAAAGTGGTTTTTCAACACTAACACAAGTGCAAAAAGTGGTTTTCAACACTATCACAAGTGCAAAAAGTGTTTTTTCCACACTAATACAAGTGCAAAAGTGGTTTCCTGCACCAACACAAGTGCGAAAAGTGGTTTTTCAACACTAACACAAGTGCGAAAAGTGGTTTTTCAACACTATCACAAGTGCAAAAGTGGTTTCCTGCACCAACACAAGTGCGAAAAGTGGTTTTTCAACACTAACACAAGTGCGAAAAATGGTTTTTCAACACTATCACAAGCGCAAAAAGTGTTTTTTCCACACTAATACAAGTGCAAAAGTGGTTTCCTGCACCAACACAAGTGCGAAAAGTGGTTTTTCAACACTAACACAAGTGCGAAAAGTGGCTTTTCAACACTATCACAAGTGCAAAAAGTGTTTTTTCCACACTAATACAAGTGCAAAAGTGGTTTCCTGCACCAACACAAGTGCGAAAAGTGGTTTTTCAACACTATCACCAGTGCAAAAAGTGTTTTTTCCACACTAATACAAGGGCAAAAGTGGTTTCCTGCACCAACACCAGTGCAAAAAGTGGTTTTTCAACACTAACACAAGTGCGAAAAGTGGTTTTTCAACACTAACACAAGTGCGAAAAGTGTTTTTTCCACACTAATACAAGTGCAAAAGTGGTTTCCTGCACCAACACAAGTGCGAAAAGTGCTTTTTCAACACTAACACAAGTGCAAAAAGTGTTTTTTCCACACTAATACAAGTGCAAAAGTGGTTTCCTGCACCAAAACAAGTGCGAAAAGTGGTTTTTCAACACTAACACAAGTGCGAAAAGTGGTTTTTCAACACTAACACAAGTGCGAAAAGTGGTTTTTCAACACTATCACAAGTGCAAAAAGTGTTTTTTCCACACTAATACAAGTGCAAAAGTGGTTTTCTGCACCAACACAAGTGCGAAAAGTGGTTTTTCAATACTAACACAAGTGCGAAAAGTGGTTTTTCAACACTAACACAAGGGCGAAAAGTGGTTTTTCAACACTATCACAAGTGCAAAAAGTGTTTTTTCCACACTAATACAAGTGCAAAAGTGGTTTCCTGCACCAACACAAGTGCGAAAAGTGGTTTTTCAACACTAACACAAGTGCGAAAAGTGGTTTTTCCACACTAATACAAGTGCAAAAGTGGTTTCCTGCACCAACACAAGTGCGAAAAGTGGTTTTTCAACACTAACACAAGTGCGAAAAGTGGTTTTTCAACACTATCACAAGTGCACAAAGTGTTTTTTCCACACTAATACAAGTGCAAAAGTGGTTTCCTGCACCAACACAAGTGCGAAAAGTGGTTTTTCAACACTAACACAAGTGCGAAAAGTGGTTTTTCAACACTAACACAAGTGCGAAAAGTGGTTTTTCCACACTAATACAAGTGCAAAAGTGGTTTCCTGCACCAACATAAGTGCGAAAAGTGGTTTTTCAACACTAACACAAGTGCAAAAAGTGGTTTTTCAACACTAACACAAGTGCGAAAAGTGGTTTTTCCAAACTAATACAAGTGCAAAAGTGGTTTCCTGCACCAACACAAGTGCGAAAAGTGGTTTTTCAACACTAACACAAGTGCAAAAAGTGGTTTTTCAACACTAACACAAGTGCGAAAAGTGGTTTTTCAACACTATCCCAAGTGCGAAAAGTGGTTTTTCCACACTAATACAAGTGCAAAAGTGGTTTCCTGCACCAACACAAGTGCGAAAAGTGGTTTTTCAACACTAACACAAGTGCGAAAAGTGGTTTTTCAACACTATCACAAGTGCAAAAAGTGTTTTTTCCACACTAATACAAGTGCAAAAGTGGTTTCCTGCACCAACACAAGTGCGAAAAGTGGTTTTTCAACACTAACACAAGTGCGAAAAGTGGTTTTTCAACACTAACACAAGTGCGAAAAGTGGTTTTTCCACACTAATACAAGTGCAAAAGTGGTTTCCTGCACCAACACAAGTGCGAAAAGTGGTTTTTCCAACACTAACACAAGTGTGAAAAGTGGTTTTTCAACACTATCACAAGTGCAAAAAGTGTTTTTTCCACACTAATACAAGTGCAAAAGTGGTTTCCTGCACCAACACAAGTGCGAAAAGTGGTTTTTCAACAATAACACAAGGGCGAAAAGTGGTTTTTCAACACTAACACAAGTGCGAAAAGTCGTTTTTCAACACTATCACAAGTGAAAAAAGTGTTTTTTCCACACTAATACAAGTGCAAAAGTGGTTTCCTGCACCAACACAAGTGCAAAAGTGGTTTCCTGCACCAACACAAGTGCGAAAGGTGGTTTTTCAACACTAACACAAGTGCAAAAAGTGGTTTTTCAACACTATCACGAGTGCAAAAAGTGTTTTTTCCACACTCATACAAGTGCAAAAGTGGTTTCCTGCTCAAACACAAGTGCGAAAAGTGGTTTTTCAACACTAACACAAGTGCGAAAAGTGGTTTTTCAACACTATCACAAGTGCAAAAAGTGTTTTTTCCACACTAATACAAGTGCAAAAGTGGTTTCCTGCAACAACACAAGTGCGAAAAGTGGTTTTTCAACACTATCACAAGTGCAAAAAGTGTTTTTTCCACACTAATACAAGTGCAAAAGTGGTTTCCTGCACCAACACAAGTGCGAAAAGTGGTTTTTCAACACTAACACAAGTGCGAAAAGTGGTTTTTCAATACTAACACAAGTGCGAAAAGTGGTTTTTCAACACTATCACAAGTGCAAAAAGTGGTTTTTCCACACTAATACAAGTGCAACAGTGGTTTCCTGCACCAACACAAGTGCAAAAAGTGGTTTTTCAACACTAACACAAGTGCGAAAAGTGGTTTTTCAACACTAACACAAGTGCGAAAAGTGGTTTTTCAACACAATCACAAGTTCAAAAAGTGTTTTTTCCACACTAATACAAGTGCAAAAGTGGTTTTCTGCACCAACACAAGTGCGAAAAGTGGCTTTTCAACACTAACACAAGTGCGAAAAGTGGTTTTTCAACACTAACACAAGTGCGAAAAGTGGTTTTGCCACACTAATACAAGTGCAAAAGTGGTTTCCTGCACCAACACAAGTGCGAAAAGTGGTTTTTCAACACTAACACAAGTGCGAAAAATGGTTTTTCAACACTATCACAAGCGCAAAAAGTGTTTTTTCCACACTAATACAAGTGCAAAAGTGGTTTCCTGCACCAACACAAGTGCGAAAAGTGGTTTTTCAACACTAACACAAGTGCGAAAAGTGGTTTTTCAACACTATCACAAGTGCAAAAAGTGTTTTTTCCACACTAATACAAGTGCAAAAGTGGTTTCCTGCACCAACACAAGTGCGAAAAGTGGTTTTTCAACACTAACACAAGTGCGAAAAATGGTTTTTCAACACTATCACAAGCGCAAAAAGTGTTTTTTCCACACTAATACAAGTGCAAAAGTGGTTTCCTGCACCAACACAAGTGCGAAAAGTGGTTTTTCAACACTAATACAAGTGCAAAAGTGGTTTCCTGCACCAACACAAGTGCGAAAAGTGGTTTTTCAACACTAACACAAGTGCGAAAAATGGTTTTTCAACACTATCACAAGCGCAAAAAGTGTTTTTTCCACACTAATACAAGTGCAAAAGTGGTTTCCTGCACCAACACAAGTGCGAAAAGTGGTTTTTCAACACTAACACAAGTGCGAAAAGTGGTTTTTCAACACTATCACAAGTGCAAAAAGTGTTTTTTCCACACTAATACGAGGGCAAAAGTGGTTTCCTGCACCAACACAAGTGCAAAAAGTGGTTTTTCAACACTAACACAAGTGCGAAAAGTGGTTGTTCAACACTAACACAAGTGCGAAAAGTGTTTTTTCCACACTAATACAAGTGCAAAAGTGGTTTCCTGCACCAACACAAGTGCGAAAAGTGCTTTTTCAACACTAACACAAGTGCGAAAAGTGGTTTTTCAACACTATCACAAGTGCAAAAAGTGTTTTTTCCACACTAATACAAGTGCAAAAGTGGTTTCCTGCACCAAAACAAGTGCGAAAAGTGGTTTTTCAACACTAACACAAGTGGGAAAAGTGGTTTTTCAACACTAACACAAGTGCGAAAAGTGGTTTTTCAACACTATCACAAGTGCAAAAAGTGTTTTTTCCACACTAATACAAGTGCAAAAGTGGTTTTCTGCACCAACACCAGTGCGAAAAGTGGTTTTTCAACACTAACACAAGTGCGAAAAGTGGTTTTTCAACACTAACACAAGTGCGAAAAGTGGTTTTTCAACACTATCACAAGTGCAAAAAGTGTTTTTTCCACACTAATACAAGTGCAAAAGTGGTTTCCTGCACCAACACAAGTGCGAAAAGTGGTTTTTCAACACTAACACAAGTGCGAAAAGTGATTTTTCCACACTAATACAAGTGCAAAAGTGGTTTCCTGCACCAACACAAGTGCGAAAAGTGGTTTTTCAACACTAACACAAGTGCGAAAAGTGGTTTTTCAACACTATCACAAGTGCACAAAGTGTTTTTTCCACACTAATACAAGTGCAAAAGTGGTTTCCTGCACCAACACAAGTGCGAAAAGTGGTTTTTCAACACTAACACAAGTGCGAAAAGTGGTTTTTCAACACTAACACAAGAGCGAAAAGTGGTTTTTCCACACTAATACAAGTGCAAAAGTGGTTTCCTGCACCAACATAAGTGCGAAAAGTGGTTTTTCAACACTAACACAAGTGCAAAAAGTGGTTTTTCAACACTAACACAAGTGCGAAAAGTGGTTTTTCCACACTAATACAAGTGCAAAAGTGGTGTCCTGCACCAACACAAGTGCGAAAAGTGGTTTTTCAACACTAACACAAGTGCAAAAAGTGGTTTTTCAACACTAACACAAGTGCGAAAAGTGGTTTTTCAACACTATCCCAAGTGCGAAAAGTGGTTTTTCCACACTAATACAAGTGCAAAAGTGGTTTCCTGCACCAACACAAGTGCGAAAAGTGGTTTTTCAACACTAACACAAGTGCGAAAAGTGGTTTTTCAACACTACCACAAGTGCAAAAAGTGTTTTTTCCACACTAATACAAGTGCAAAAGTGGTTTCCTGCACCAACACAAGTGCGAAAAGTGGTTTTTCAACACTAACACAAGTGCGAAAAGTGGTTTTTCAACACTAACACAAGTGCGAAAAGTGGTTTTTCCACACTAATACAAGTGCAAAAGTGGTTTCCTGCACCAACACAAGTGCGAAAAGTGGTTTTTCAACACTAACACAAGTGTGAAAAGTGGTTTTTCAACACTATCACAAGTGCAAAAAGTGTTTTTTCCACACTAATACAAGTGCAAAAGTGGTTTCCTGCACCAACACAAGTGCGAAAAGTGGTTTTTCAACAATAACACAAGGGCGAAAAGTGGTTTTTCAACACTAACACAAGTGCGAAAAGTGGTTTTTCAACACTATCACAAGTGAAAAAAGTGTTTTTTCCACACTAATACAAGTGCAAAAGTGGTTTCCTGCACCAACACAAGTGCAAAAGTGGTTTCCTGCACCAACACAAGTGCGAAAGGTGGTTTTTCAACACTAACACAAGTGCAAAAAGTGGTTTTTCAACACTATCACGAGTGCAAAAAGTGTTTTTTCCACACTCATACAAGTGCAAAAGTGGTTTCCTGCTCAAACACAAGTGCGAAAAGTGGTTTTCCAACACTAACACAAGTGCGAAAAGTGGTTTTTCAACACTATCACAAGTGCAAAAAGTGTTTTTTCCACACTAATACAAGTGCAAAAGTGGTTTCCTGCACCAACACAAGTGCGAAAAGTGGTTTTTCAACACTATCACAAGTGCAAAAAGTGTTTTTTCCACACTAATACAAGTGCAAAAGTGGTTTCCTGCACCAACACAAGTGCGAAAAGTGGTTTTTCAACACTAACACAAGTGCGAAAAGTGGTTTTTCAACACTAACACAAGTGCGAAAAGTGGTTTTTCAACACTATCACAAGTGCAAAAAGTGTTTTTTCCACACTAATACAAGTGCAACAGTGGTTTCCTGCACCAACACAAGTGCGAAAAGTGGTTTTTCAACACTAACACAAGTGCGAAAAGTGGTTTTTCAACACTAACACAAGTGCGAAAAGTGGTTTTTCAACACAATCACAAGTGCAAAAAGTGTTTTTTCCACACTAATACAAGTGCAAAAGTGGTTTTCTGCACCAACACAAGTGCGAAAAGTGGCTTTTCAACACTAACACAAGTGCAAAAAGTGGTTTTTCAACACTAACACAAGTGCGAAAAGTGGTTTTCCACACTAACACAAGTGCAAAAGTGGTTTCCTGCACCAACACAAGTGCGAAAAGTGGTTTTTCAACACTAACACAAGTGCGAAAAATGGTTTTTCAACACTATCACAAGCGCAAAAAGTGTTTTTTCCACACTAATACAAGTGCAAAAGTGGTTTCCTGCACCAACACAAGTGCGAAAAGTGGTTTTTCAACACTAACACAAGTGCGAAAAGTGGTTTTTCAACACTATCACAAGTGCAAAAAGTGTTTTTTCCACACTAATACAAGTGCAAAAGTGGTTTCCTGCACCAACACAAGTGCGAAAAGTGGTTTTTCAACACTAACACAAGTGTGAAAAATGGTTTTTCAACACTATCACAAGCGCAAAAAGTGTTTTTTCCACACTAATACAAGTGCAAAAGTGGTTTCCTGCACCAACACAAGTGCGAAAAGTGGTTTTTCAACACTAATACAAGTGCAAAAGTGGTTTCCTGCACCAACACAAGTGCGAAAAGTGGTTTTTCAACACTAACACAAGTGCGAAAAATGGTTTTTCAACACTATCACAAGCGCAAAAAGTGTTTTTTCCACACTAATACAAGTGCAAAAGTGGTTTCCTTCACCAACACAAGTGCGAAAAGTGTTTTTTCAACACTAACACAAGTGCGAAAAGTGGTTTTTCAACACTATCACAAGTGCAAAAAGTGTTTTTTCCACACTAATACAAGTGCAAAAGTGGTTTCCTGCACCAACACAAGTGCGAAAAGTGGTTTTTCAACACTATCACAAGTGCAAAAAGTGTTTTTTCCACACTAATACGAGGGCAAAAGTGGTTTCCTGCACCAACACAAGTGCAAAAAGTGGTTTTTCAACACTATCACAAGCGCAAAAAGTGTTTTTTCCACACTAATACAAGTGCAAAAGTGGTTTCCTGCACCAACACAAGTGCGAAAAGTGGTTTTTCAACACTAACACAAGTGCGAAAAGTGGTTTTTCCACACTAATACAAGTGCAAAAGTGGTTTCCTGCACCAACACAAGTGCAAAAGTGGTTTCCTGCACCAACACAAGTGCGAAAAGTGGTTTTTCAACACTAACACAAGTGCGAAAAGTGGTTTTTCAACACTATCACAAGTGCAAAAAGTGTTTTTTCCACACTAATACAAGTGCAAAAGTGGTTTCCTGCACCAACACAAGTGCGAAAAGTGGTTTTTCAACACTAACACAAGTGCGAAAAGTGGTTTTTCAACACTAACACAAGTGCGAAAAGTGGTTTTTCCACACTAATACAAGTGCAAAAGTGGTTTCCTGCACCAACACAAGTGCGAAAAGTGGTTTTTCAACACTAACACAAGTGTGAAAAGTGGTTTTTCAACACTATCACAAGTGCAAAAAGTGTTTTTTCCACACTAATACAAGTGCAAAAGTGGTTTCCTGCACCAACACAAGTGCGAAAAGTGGTTTTTCAACAATAACACAAGGGCGAAAAGTGGTTTTTCAACACTAACACAAGTGCGAAAAGTGGTTTTTCAACACTATCACAAGTGAAAAAAGTGTTTTTTCCACACTAATACAAGTGCAAAAGTGGTTTCCTGCACCAACACAAGTGCAAAAGTGGTTTCCTGCACCAACACAAGTGCGAAAGGTGGTTTTTCAACACTAACACAAGTGCAAAAGGTGGTTTTTCAACACTATCACGAGTGCAAAAAGTGTTTTTTCCACACTCATACAAGTGCAAAAGTGGTTTCCTGCTCAAACACAAGTGCGAAAAGTGGTTTTTCAACACTAACACAAGTGCGAAAAGTGGTTTTTCAACACTATCACAAGTGCAAAAAGTGTTTTTTCCACACTAATACAAGTGCAAAAGTGGTTTCCTGCACCAACACAAGTGCGAAAAGTGGTTTTTCAACACTATCACAAGTGCAAAAAGTGTTTTTTCCACACTAATACAAGTGCAAAAGTGGTTTCCTGCACCAACACAAGTGCGAAAAGTGGTTTTTCAACACTAACACAAGTGCGAAAAGTGGTTTTTCAACACTAACACAAGTGCGAAAAGTGGTTTTTCAACACTATCACAAGTGCAAAAAGTGGTTTTTCCACACTAATACAAGTGCAACAGTGGTTTCCTGCACCAACACAAGTGCAAAAAGTGGTTTTTCAACACTAACACAAGTGCGAAAAGTGGTTTTTCAACACTAACACAAGTGCGAAAAGTGGTTTTTCAACACAATCACAAGTTCAAAAAGTGTTTTTTCCACACTAATACAAGTGCAAAAGTGGTTTTCTGCACCAACACAAGTGCGAAAAGTGGCTTTTCAACACTAACACAAGTGCGAAAAGTGGTTTTTCAACACTAACACAAGTGCGAAAAGTGGTTTTTCCACACTAATACAAGTGCAAAAGTGGTTTCCTGCACCAACACAAGTGCGAAAAGTGGTTTTTCAACACTAACACAAGTGCGAAAAATGGTTTTTCAACACTATCACAAGCGCAAAAAGTGTTTTTTCCACACTAATACAAGTGCAAAAGTGGTTTCCTGCACCAACACAAGTGCGAAAAGTGGTTTTTCAACACTAACACAAGTGCGAAAAGTGGTTTTTCAACACTATCACAAGTGCAAAAGTGTTTTTTCCACACTAATACAAGTGCAAAAGTGGTTTCCTGCACCAACACAAGTGCGAAAAGTGGTTTTTCAACACTAACACAAGTGCGAAAAATGGTTTTTCAACACTATCACAAGCGCAAAAAGTGTTTTTTCCACACTAATACAAGTGCAAAAGTGGTTTCCTGCACCAACACAAGTGCGAAAAGTGGTTTTTCAACACTAATACAAGTGCAAAAGTGGTTTCCTGCACCAACACAAGTGCGAAAAGTGGTTTTTCAACACTAACACAAGTGCGAAAAATGGTTTTTCAACACTATCACAAGCGCAAAAAGTGTTTTTTCCACACTAATACAAGTGCAAAAGTGGTTTCCTGCACCAACACAAGTGCGAAAAGTGGTTTTTCAACACTAACACAAGTGCGAAAAGTGGTTTTTCAACACTATCACAAGTGCAAAAAGTGTTTTTTCCACACTAATACGAGGGCAAAAGTGGTTTCCTGCACCAACACAAGTGCAAAAAGTGGTTTTTCAACACTAACACAAGTGCGAAAAGTGGTTTTTCAACACTAACACAAGTGCGAAAAGTGTTTTTTCCACACTAATACAAGTGCAAAAGTGGTTTCCTGCACCAACACAAGTGCGAAAAGTGCTTTTTCAACACTAACACAAGTGCGAAAAGTGGTTTTTCAACACTATCACAAGTGCAAAAAGTGTTTTTTCCACACTAATACAAGTGCAAAAGTGGTTTTCTGCACCAACACCAGTGCGAAAAGTGGTTTTTCAACACTAACACAAGTGCGAAAAGTGGTTTTTCAACACTAACACAAGTGCGAAAAGTGGTTTTTCAACACTATCACAAGTGCAAAAAGTGTTTTTTCCACACTAATACAAGTGCAAAAGTGGTTTCCTGCACCAACACAAGTGCGAAAAGTGGTTTTTCAACACTAACACAAGTGCGAAAAGTGATTTTTCCACACTAATACAAGTGCAAAAGTGGTTTCCTGCACCAACACAAGTGCGAAAAGTGGTTTTTCAACACTAACACAAGTGCGAAAAGTGGTTTTTCAACACTATCACAAGTGCACAAAGTGTTTTTTCCACACTAATACAAGTGCAAAAGTGGTTTCCTGCACCAACACAAGTGCGAAAAGTGGTTTTTCAACACTAACACAAGTGCGAAAAGTGGTTTTTCAACACTAACACAAGTGCAAAAGTGGTTTCCTGCACCAACATAAGTGCGAAAAGTGGTTTTTCAACACTAACACAAGTGCAAAAAGTGGTTTTTCAACACTAACACAAGTGCGAAAAGTGGTTTTTCCACACTAATACAAGTGCAAAAGTGGTGTCCTGCACCAACACAAGTGCGAAAAGTGGTTTTTCAACACTAACACAAGTGCAAAAAGTGGTTTTTCAACACTAACACAAGTGCGAAAAGTGGTTTTTCAACACTATCCCAAGTGCGAAAAGTGGTTTTTCCACACTAATACAAGTGCAAAAGTTGTTTCCTGCACCAACACAAGTGCGAAAAGTGGTTTTTCAACACTAACACAAGTGCGAAAAGTGGTTTTTCAACACTATCACAAGTGCAAAAAGTGTTTTTTCCACACTAATACAAGTGCAAAAGTGGTTTCCTGCACCAACACAAGTGCGAAAAGTGGTTTTTCAACACTAACACAAGTGCGAAAAGTGGTTTTTCAACACTAACACAAGTGCGAAAAGTGGTTTTTCCACACTAATACAAGTGCAAAAGTGGTTTCCTGCACCAACACAAGTGCGAAAAGTGGTTTTTCAACACTAACACAAGTGTTAAAAGTGGTTTTTCAACACTATCACAAGTGCAAAAAGTGTTTTTTCCACACTAATACAAGTGCAAAAGTGGTTTCCTGCACCAACACAAGTGCGAAAAGTGGTTTTTCAACAATAACACAAGGGCGAAAAGTGGTTTTTCAACACTAACACAAGTGCGAAAAGTGGTTTTTCAACACTATCATAAGTGAAAAAAGTGTTTTTTCCACACTAATACAAGTGCAAAAGTGGTTTCCTGCACCAACACAAGTGCAAAAGTGGTTTCCTGCACCAACACAAGTGCGAAAAGTGGTTTTTCAACACTATCACAAGTGCAAAAAGTGTTTTTTCCACACTAATACAAGTGCAAAAGTGGTTTCCTGCACCAACACAAGTGCGAAAAGTGGTTTTTCAACACTAACACAAGTGCGAAAAGTGGTTTTTCAACACTAACACAAGTGCGAAAAGTGGTTTTTCAACACTATCACAAGTGCAAAAAGTGTTTTTTCCACACTAATACAAGTGCAACAGTGGTTTCCTGCACCAACACAAGTGCGAAAAGTGGTTTTTCAACACTAACACAAGTGCGAAAAGTGGTTTTTCAACACTAACACAAGTGCGAAAAGTGGTTTTTCAACACAATCACAAGTGCAAAAAGTGTTTTTTCCACACTAATACAAGTGCAAAAGTGGTTTTCTGCACCAACACAAGTGCGAAAAGTGGCTTTTCAACACTAACACAAGTGCGAAAAGTGGTTTTTCAACACTAACACAGTGCGAAAAGTGGTTTTCCACACTAATACAAGTGCAAAAGTGGTTTCCTGCACCAACACAAGTGCGAAAAGTGGTTTTTCAACACTAACACAAGTGCGAAAAATGGTTTTTCAACACTATCACAAGCGCAAAAAGTGTTTTTTCCACACTAATACAAGTGCAAAAGTGGTTTCCTGCACCAACACAAGTGCGAAAAGTGGTTTTTCAACACTAACACAAGTGCGAAAAGTGGTTTTTCAACACTATCACAAGTGCAAAAAGTGTTTTTTCCACACTAATACAAGTGCAAAAGTGGTTTCCTGCACCAACACAAGTGCGAAAAGTGGTTTTTCAACACTAACACAAGTGCGAAAAATGGTTTTTCAACACTATCACAAGCGCAAAAAGTGTTTTTTCCACACTAATACAAGTGCAAAAGTGGTTTCCTGCACCAACACAAGTGCGAAAAGTGGTTTTTCAACACTAATACAAGTGCAAAAGTGGTTTCCTGCACCAACACAAGTGCGAAAAGTGGTTTTTCAACACTAACACAAGTGCGAAAAATGGTTTTTCAACACTATCACAAGCGCAAAAAGTGTTTTTTCCACACTAATACAAGTGCAAAAGTGGTTTCCTTCACCAACACAAGTGCGAAAAGTGTTTTTTCAACACTAACACAAGTGCGAAAAGTGGTTTTTCAACACTATCACAAGTGCAAAAAGTGTTTTTTCCACACTAATACAAGTGCAAAAGTGGTTTCCTGCACCAACACAAGTGCGAAAAGTGGTTTTTCAACACTATCACAAGTGCAAAAAGTGTTTTTTCCACACTAATACGAGGGCAAAAGTGGTTTCCTGCACCAACACAAGTGCAAAAAGTGGTTTTTCAACACTATCACAAGCGCAAAAAGTGTTTTTTCCACACTAATACAAGTGCAAAAGTGGTTTCCTGCACCAACACAAGTGCGAAAAGTGGTTTTTCAACACTAACACAAGTGCGAAAAGTGGTTTTTCCACACTAATACAAGTGCAAAAGTGGTTTCCTGCACCAACACAAGTGCAAAAGTGGTTTCCTGCACCAACACAAGTGCGAAAAGTGGTTTTTCAACACTAACACAAGTGCGAAAAGTGGTTTTTCAACACTATCACAAGTGCAAAAAGTGTTTTTTCCACACTAATACAAGTGCAAAAGTGGTTTCCTGCACCAACACAAGTGCGAAAAGTGGTTTTTCAACACTAACACAAGTGCGAAAAGTGGTTTTTCAACACTAACACAAGTGCGAAAAGTGGTTTTTCCACACTAATACAAGTGCAAAAGTGGTTTCCTGCACCAACACAAGTGCGAAAAGTGGTTTTTCAACACTAACACAAGTGTGAAAAGTGGTTTTTCAACACTATCACAAGTGCAAAAAGTGTTTTTTCCACACTAATACAAGTGCAAAAGTGGTTTCCTGCACCAACACAAGTGCGAAAAGTGGTTTTTCAACAATAACACAAGGGCGAAAAGTGGTTTTTCAACACTAACACAAGTGCGAAAAGTGGTTTTTCAACACTATCACAAGTGAAAAAAGTGTTTTTTCCACACTAATACAAGTGCAAAAGTGGTTTCCTGCACCAACACAAGTGCAAAAGTGGTTTCCTGCACCAACACAAGTGCGAAAGGTGGTTTTTCAACACTAACACAAGTGCAAAAGGTGGTTTTTCAACACTATCACGAGTGCAAAAAGTGTTTTTTCCACACTCATACAAGTGCAAAAGTGGTTTCCTGCTCAAACACAAGTGCGAAAAGTGGTTTTTCAACACTAACACAAGTGCGAAAAGTGGTTTTTCAACACTATCACAAGTGCAAAAAGTGTTTTTTCCACACTAATACAAGTGCAAAAGTGGTTTCCTGCACCAACACAAGTGCGAAAAGTGGTTTTTCAACACTATCACAAGTGCAAAAAGTGTTTTTTCCACACTAATACAAGTGCAAAAGTGGTTTCCTGCACCAACACAAGTGCGAAAAGTGGTTTTTCAACACTAACACAAGTGCGAAAAGTGGTTTTTCAACACTAACACAAGTGCGAAAAGTGGTTTTTCAACACTATCACAAGTGCAAAAAGTGGTTTTTCCACACTAATACAAGTGCAACAGTGGTTTCCTGCACCAACACAAGTGCAAAAAGTGGTTTTTCAACACTAACACAAGTGCGAAAAGTGGTTTTTCAACACTAACACAAGTGCGAAAAGTGGTTTTTCAACACAATCACAAGTTCAAAAAGTGTTTTTTCCACACTAATACAAGTGCAAAAGTGGTTTTCTGCACCAACACAAGTGCGAAAAGTGGCTTTTCAACACTAACACAAGTGCGAAAAGTGGTTTTTCAACACTAACACAAGTGCGAAAAGTGGTTTTTCCACACTAATACAAGTGCAAAAGTGGTTTCCTGCACCAACACAAGTGCGAAAAGTGGTTTTTCAACACTAACACAAGTGCGAAAAATGGTTTTTCAACACTATCACAAGCGCAAAAAGTGTTTTTTCCACACTAATACAAGTGCAAAAGTGGTTTCCTGCACCAACACAAGTGCGAAAAGTGGTTTTTCAACACTAACACAAGTGCGAAAAGTGGTTTTTCAACACTATCACAAGTGCAAAAGTGTTTTTTCCACACTAATACAAGTGCAAAAGTGGTTTCCTGCACCAACACAAGTGCGAAAAGTGGTTTTTCAACACTAACACAAGTGCGAAAAATGGTTTTTCAACACTATCACAAGCGCAAAAAGTGTTTTTTCCACACTAATACAAGTGCAAAAGTGGTTTCCTGCACCAACACAAGTGCGAAAAGTGGTTTTTCAACACTAATACAAGTGCAAAAGTGGTTTCCTGCACCAACACAAGTGCGAAAAGTGGTTTTTCAACACTAACACAAGTGCGAAAAATGGTTTTTCAACACTATCACAAGCGCAAAAAGTGTTTTTTCCACACTAATACAAGTGCAAAAGTGGTTTCCTGCACCAACACAAGTGCGAAAAGTGGTTTTTCAACACTAACACAAGTGCGAAAAGTGGTTTTTCAACACTATCACAAGTGCAAAAAGTGTTTTTTCCACACTAATACGAGGGCAAAAGTGGTTTCCTGCACCAACACAAGTGCAAAAAGTGGTTTTTCAACACTAACACAAGTGCGAAAAGTGGTTTTTCAACACTAACACAAGTGCGAAAAGTGTTTTTTCCACACTAATACAAGTGCAAAAGTGGTTTCCTGCACCAACACAAGTGCGAAAAGTGCTTTTTCAACACTAACACAAGTGCGAAAAGTGGTTTTTCAACACTATCACAAGTGCAAAAAGTGTTTTTTCCACACTAATACAAGTGCAAAAGTGGTTTTCTGCACCAACACCAGTGCGAAAAGTGGTTTTTCAACACTAACACAAGTGCGAAAAGTGGTTTTTCAACACTAACACAAGTGCGAAAAGTGGTTTTTCAACACTATCACAAGTGCAAAAAGTGTTTTTTCCACACTAATACAAGTGCAAAAGTGGTTTCCTGCACCAACACAAGTGCGAAAAGTGGTTTTTCAACACTAACACAAGTGCGAAAAGTGGTTTTTCAACACTATCACAAGTGCACAAAGTGTTTTTTCCACACTAATACAAGTGCAAAAGTGGTTTCCTGCACCAACACAAGTGCGAAAAGTGGTTTTTCAACACTAACACAAGTGCGAAAAGTGGTTTTTCAACACTAACACAAGAGCGAAAAGTGGTTTTTCCACACTAATACAAGTGCAAAAGTGGTTTCCTGCACCAACATAAGTGCGAAAAGTGGTTTTTCAACACTAACACAAGTGCAAAAAGTGGTTTTTCAACACTAACACAAGTGCGAAAAGTGGTTTTTCCACACTAATACAAGTGCAAAAGTGGTGTCCTGCACCAACACAAGTGCGAAAAGTGGTTTTTCAACACTAACACAAGTGCAAAAAGTGGTTTTTCAACACTAACACAAGTGCGAAAAGTGGTTTTTCAACACTATCCCAAGTGCGAAAAGTGGTTTTTCCACACTAATACAAGTGCAAAAGTTGTTTCCTGCACCAACACAAGTGCGAAAAGTGGTTTTTCAACACTAACACAAGTGCGAAAAGTGGTTTTTCAACACTATCACAAGTGCAAAAAGTGTTTTTTCCACACTAATACAAGTGCAAAAGTGGTTTCCTGCACCAACACAAGTGCGAAAAGTGGTTTTTCAACACTAACACAAGTGCGAAAAGTGGTTTTTCAACACTAACACAAGTGCGAAAAGTGGTTTTTCCACACTAATACAAGTGCAAAAGTGGTTTCCTGCACCAACACAAGTGCGAAAAGTGGTTTTTCAACACTAACACAAGTGTTAAAAGTGGTTTTTCAACACTATCACAAGTGCAAAAAGTGTTTTTTCCACACTAATACAAGTGCAAAAGTGGTTTCCTGCACCAACACAAGTGCGAAAAGTGGTTTTTCAACAATAACACAAGGGCGAAAAGTGGTTTTTCAACACTAACACAAGTGCGAAAAGTGGTTTTTCAACACTATCATAAGTGAAAAAAGTGTTTTTTCCACACTAATACAAGTGCAAAAGTGGTTTCCTGCACCAACACAAGTGCAAAAGTGGTTTCCTGCACCAACACAAGTGCGAAAGGTGGTTTTTCAACACTAACACAAGTGCAAAAGGTGGTTTTTCAACACTATCACGAGTGCAAAAAGTGTTTTTTCCACACTCATACAAGTGCAAAAGTGGTTTCCTGCTCAAACACAAGTGCGAAAAGTGGTTTTTCAACACCAACACAAGTGCGAAAAGTGGTTTTTCAACACTATCACAAGTGCAAAAAGTGTTTTTTCCACACTAATACAAGTGCAAAAGTGGTTTCCTGCACCAACACAAGTGCGAAAAGTGGTTTTTCAACACTATCACAAGTGCAAAAAGTGTTTTTTCCACACTAATACAAGTGCAAAAGTGGTTTCCTGCACCAACACAAGTGCGAAAAGTGGTTTTTCAACACTAACACAAGTGCGAAAAGTGGTTTTTCAACACTAACACAAGTGCGAAAAGTGGTTTTTCAACACTATCACAAGTGCAAAAAGTGGTTTTTCCACACTAATACAAGTGCAACAGTGGTTTCCTGCACCAACACAAGTGCAAAAAGTGGTTTTTCAACACTAACACAAGTGCGAAAAGTGGTTTTTCAACACTAACACAAGTGCGAAAAGTGGTTTTTCAACACAATCACAAGTTCAAAAAGTGTTTTTTCCACACTAATACAAGTGCAAAAGTGGTTTTCTGCACCAACACAAGTGCGAAAAGTGGCTTTTCAACACTAACACAAGTGCGAAAAGTGGTTTTTCAACACTAACACAAGTGCGAAAAGTGGTTTTTCCACACTAATACAAGTGCAAAAGTGGTTTCCTGCACCAACACAAGTGCGAAAAGTGGTTTTTCAACACTAACACAAGTGCGAAAAATGGTTTTTCAACACTATCACAAGCGCAAAAAGTGTTTTTTCCACACTAATACAAGTGCAAAAGTGGTTTCCTGCACCAACACAAGTGCGAAAAGTGGTTTTTCAACACTAACACAAGTGCGAAAAGTGGTTTTTCAACACTATCACAAGTGCAAAAGTGTTTTTTCCACACTAATACAAGTGCAAAAGTGGTTTCCTGCACCAACACAAGTGCGAAAAGTGGTTTTTCAACACTAACACAAGTGCGAAAAATGGTTTTTCAACACTATCACAAGCGCAAAAAGTGTTTTTTCCACACTAATACAAGTGCAAAAGTGGTTTCCTGCACCAACACAAGTGCGAAAAGTGGTTTTTCAACACTAATACAAGTGCAAAAGTGGTTTCCTGCACCAACACAAGTGCGAAAAGTGGTTTTTCAACACTAACACAGGTGCGAAAAATGGTTTTTCAACACTATCGCAAGCGCAAAAAGTGTTTTTTCCACACTAATACAAGTGCAAAAGTGGTTTCCTGCACCAACACAAGTGCGAAAAGTGGTTTTTCAACACTAACACAAGTGCGAAAAGTGGTTTTTCAACACTATCACAAGTGCAAAAAGTGTTTTTTCCACACTAATACGAGGGCAAAAGTGGTTTCCTGCACCAACACAAGTGCAAAAAGTGGTTTTTCAACACTAACACAAGTGCGAAAAGTGGTTTTTCAACACTAACACAAGTGCGAAAAGTGTTTTTTCCACACTAATACAAGTGCAAAAGTGGTTTCCTGCACCAACACAAGTGCGAAAAGTGCTTTTTCAACACTAACACAAGTGCGAAAAGTGGTTTTTCAACACTATCACAAGTGCAAAAAGTGTTTTTTCCACACTAATACAAGTGCAAAAGTGGTTTCCTGCACCAAAACAAGTGCGAAAAGTGGTTTTTCAACACTAACACAAGTGGGAAAAGTGGTTTTTCAACACTAACACAAGTGCGAAAAGTGGTTTTTCAACACTATCACAAGTGCAAAAAGTGTTTTTTCCACACTAATACAAGTGCAAAAGTGGTTTTCTGCACCAACACCAGTGCGAAAAGTGGTTTTTCAACACTAACACAAGTGCGAAAAGTGGTTTTTCAACACTAACACAAGTGCGAAAAGTGGTTTTTCAACACTATCACAAGTGCAAAAAGTGTTTTTTCCACACTAATACAAGTGCAAAAGTGGTTTCCTGCACCAACACAAGTGCGAAAAGTGGTTTTTCAACACTAACACAAGTGCGAAAAGTGATTTTTCCACACTAATACAAGTGCAAAAGTGGTTTCCTGCACCAACACAAGTGCGAAAAGTGGTTTTTCAACACTAACACAAGTGCGAAAAGTGGTTTTTCAACACTAACACAAGTGCGAAAAGTGGTTTTTCAACACAATCACAAGTTCAAAAAGTGTTTTTTCCACACTAATACAAGTGCAAAAGTGGTTTTCTGCACCAACACAAGTGCGAAAAGTGGCTTTTCAACACTAACACAAGTGCGAAAAGTGGTTTTTCAACACTAACACAAGTGCGAAAAGTGGTTTTTCCACACTAATACAAGTGCAAAAGTGGTTTCCTGCACCAACACAAGTGCGAAAAGTGGTTTTTCAACACTAACACAAGTGCGAAAAATGGTTTTTCAACACTATCACAAGCGCAAAAAGTGTTTTTTCCACACTAATACAAGTGCAAAAATGGTTTCCTGCACCAACACAAGTGCGAAAAGTGGTTTTTCAACACTAACACAAGTGCGAAAAGTGGTTTTTCAACACTATCACAAGTGCAAAAGTGTTTTTTCCACACTAATACAAGTGCAAAAGTGGTTTCCTGCACCAACACAAGTGCGAAAAGTGGTTTTTCAACACTAACACAAGTGCGAAAAATGGTTTTTCAACACTATCACAAGCGCAAAAAGTGTTTTTTCCACACTAATACAAGTGCAAAAGTGGTTTCCTGCACCAACACAAGTGCGAAAAGTGGTTTTTCAACACTAACACAAGTGCGAAAAGTGGTTTTTCAACACTATCACAAGTGCAAAAGTGTTTTTTCCACACTAATACAAGTGCAAAAGTGGTTTCCTGCACCAACACAAGTGCGAAAAGTGGTTTTTCAACACTAACACAAGTGCGAAAAATGGTTTTTCAACACTATCACAAGCGCAAAAAGTGTTTTTTCCACACTAATACAAGTGCAAAAGTGGTTTCCTGCACCAACACAAGTGCGAAAAGTGGTTTTTCAACACTAATACAAGTGCAAAAGTGGTTTCCTGCACCAACACAAGTGCGAAAAGTGGTTTTTCAACACTAACACAAGTGCGAAAAATGGTTTTTCAACACTATCACAAGCGCAAAAAGTGTTTTTTCCACACTAATACAAGTGCAAAAGTGGTTTCCTGCACCAACACAAGTGCGAAAAGTGGTTTTTCAACACTAACACAAGTGCGAAAAGTGGTTTTTCAACACTATCACAAGTGCAAAAAGTGTTTTTTCCACACTAATACGAGGGCAAAAGTGGTTTCCTGCACCAACACAAGTGCAAAAAGTGGTTTTTCAACACTAACACAAGTGCGAAAAGTGGTTTTTCAACACTAACACAAGTGCGAAAAGTGTTTTTTCCACACTAATACAAGTGCAAAAGTGGTTTCCTGCACCAACACAAGTGCGAAAAGTGCTTTTTCAACACTAACACAAGTGCGAAAAGTGGTTTTTCAACACTATCACAAGTGCAAAAAGTGTTTTTTCCACACTAATACAAGTGCAAAAGTGGTTTCCTGCACCAAAACAAGTGCGAAAAGTGGTTTTTCAACACTAACACAAGTGGGAAAAGTGGTTTTTCAACACTAACACAAGTGCGAAAAGTGGTTTTTCAACACTATCACAAGTGCAAAAAGTGTTTTTTCCACACTAATACAAGTGCAAAAGTGGTTTTCTGCACCAACACCAGTGCGAAAAGTGGTTTTTCAACACTAACACAAGTGCGAAAAGTGGTTTTTCAACACTAACACAAGTGCGAAAAGTGGTTTTTCAACACTATCACAAGTGCAAAAAGTGTTTTTTCCACACTAATACAAGTGCAAAAGTGGTTTCCTGCACCAACACAAGTGCGAAAAGTGGTTTTTCAACACTAACACAAGTGCGAAAAGTGATTTTTCCACACTAATACAAGTGCAAAAGTGGTTTCCTGCACCAACACAAGTGCGAAAAGTGGTTTTTCAACACTAACACAAGTGCGAAAAGTGGTTTTTCAACACTAACACAAGTGCGAAAAGTGGTTTTTCAACACAATCACAAGTTCAAAAAGTGTTTTTTCCACACTAATACAAGTGCAAAAGTGGTTTTCTGCACCAACACAAGTGCGAAAAGTGGCTTTTCAACACTAACACAAGTGCGAAAAGTGGTTTTTCAACACTAACACAAGTGCGAAAAGTGGTTTTTCCACACTAATACAAGTGCAAAAGTGGTTTCCTGCACCAACACAAGTGCGAAAAGTGGTTTTTCAACACTAACACAAGTGCGAAAAATGGTTTTTCAACACTATCACAAGCGCAAAAAGTGTTTTTTCCACACTAATACAAGTGCAAAAGTGGTTTCCTGCACCAACACAAGTGCGAAAAGTGGTTTTTCAACACTAACACAAGTGCGAAAAGTGGTTTTTCAACACTATCACAAGTGCAAAAGTGTTTTTTCCACACTAATACAAGTGCAAAAGTGGTTTCCTGCACCAACACAAGTGCGAAAAGTGGTTTTTCAACACTAACACAAGTGCGAAAAATGGTTTTTCAACACTATCACAAGCGCAAAAAGTGTTTTTTCCACACTAATACAAGTGCAAAAGTGGTTTCCTGCACCAACACAAGTGCGAAAAGTGGTTTTTCAACACTAATACAAGTGCAAAAGTGGTTTCCTGCACCAACACAAGTGCGAAAAGTGGTTTTTCAACACTAACACAAGTGCGAAAAATGGTTTTTCAACACTATCACAAGCGCAAAAAGTGTTTTTTCCACACTAATACAAGTGCAAAAGTGGTTTCCTGCACCAACACAAGTGCGAAAAGTGGTTTTTCAACACTAACACAAGTGCGAAAAGTGGTTTTTCAACACTATCACAAGTGCAAAAAGTGTTTTTTCCACACTAATACGAGGGCAAAAGTGGTTTCCTGCACCAACACAAGTGCAAAAAGTGGTTTTTCAACACTAACACAAGTGCGAAAAGTGGTTTTTCAACACTAACACAAGTGCGAAAAGTGTTTTTTCCACACTAATACAAGTGCAAAAGTGGTTTCCTGCACCAACACAAGTGCGAAAAGTGCTTTTTCAACACTAACACAAGTGCGAAAAGTGGTTTTTCAACACTATCACAAGTGCAAAAAGTGTTTTTTCCACACTAATACAAGTGCAAAAGTGGTTTTCTGCACCAACACCAGTGCGAAAAGTGGTTTTTCAACACTAACACAAGTGCGAAAAGTGGTTTTTCAACACTAACACAAGTGCGAAAAGTGGTTTTTCAACACTATCACAAGTGCAAAAAGTGTTTTTTCCACACTAATACAAGTGCAAAAGTGGTTTCCTGCACCAACACAAGTGCGAAAAGTGGTTTTTCAACACTAACACAAGTGCGAAAAGTGATTTTTCCACACTAATACAAGTGCAAAAGTGGTTTCCTGCACCAACACAAGTGCGAAAAGTGGTTTTTCAACACTAACACAAGTGCGAAAAGTGGTTTTTCAACACTATCACAAGTGCACAAAGTGTTTTTTCCACACTAATACAAGTGCAAAAGTGGTTTCCTGCACCAACACAAGTGCGAAAAGTGGTTTTTCAACACTAACACAAGTGCGAAAAGTGGTTTTTCAACACTAACACAAGAGCGAAAAGTGGTTTTTCCACACTAATACAAGTGCAAAAGTGGTTTCCTGCACCAACATAAGTGCGAAAAGTGGTTTTTCAACACTAACACAAGTGCAAAAAGTGGTTTTTCAACACTAACACAAGTGCGAAAAGTGGTTTTTCCACACTAATACAAGTGCAAAAGTGGTGTCCTGCACCAACACAAGTGCGAAAAGTGGTTTTTCAACACTAACACAAGTGCAAAAAGTGGTTTTTCAACACTAACACAAGTGCGAAAAGTGGTTTTTCAACACTATCCCAAGTGCGAAAAGTGGTTTTTCCACACTAATACAAGTGCAAAAGTGGTTTCCTGCACCAACACAAGTGCGAAAAGTGGTTTTTCAACACTAACACAAGTGCGAAAAGTGGTTTTTCAACACTATCACAAGTGCAAAAAGTGTTTTTTCCACACTAATACAAGTGCAAAAGTGGTTTCCTGCACCAACACAAGTGCGAAAAGTGGTTTTTCAACACTAACACAAGTGCGAAAAGTGGTTTTTCAACACTAACACAAGTGCGAAAAGTGGTTTTTCCACACTAATACAAGTGCAAAAGTGGTTTCCTGCACCAACACAAGTGCGAAAAGTGGTTTTTCAACACTAACACAAGTGTTAAAAGTGGTTTTTCAACACTATCACAAGTGCAAAAAGTGTTTTTTCCACACTAATACAAGTGCAAAAGTGGTTTCCTGCACCAACACAAGTGCGAAAAGTGGTTTTTCAACAATAACACAAGGGCGAAAAGTGGTTTTTCAACACTAACACAAGTGCGAAAAGTGGTTTTTCAACACTATCATAAGTGAAAAAAGTGTTTTTTCCACACTAATACAAGTGCAAAAGTGGTTTCCTGCACCAACACAAGTGCAAAAGTGGTTTCCTGCACCAACACAAGTGCGAAAGGTGGTTTTTCAACACTAACACAAGTGCAAAAGGTGGTTTTTCAACACTATCACGAGTGCAAAAAGTGTTTTTTCCACACTCATACAAGTGCAAAAGTGGTTTCCTGCTCAAACACAAGTGCGAAAAGTGGTTTTTCAACACTAACACAAGTGCGAAAAGTGGTTTTTCAACACTATCACAAGTGCAAAAAGTGTTTTTTCCACACTAATACAAGTGCAAAAGTGGTTTCCTGCACCAACACAAGTGCGAAAAGTGGTTTTTCAACACTATCACAAGTGCAAAAAGTGTTTTTTCCACACTAATACAAGTGCAAAAGTGGTTTCCTGCACCAACACAAGTGCGAAAAGTGGTTTTTCAACACTAACACAAGTGCGAAAAGTGGTTTTTCAACACTAACACAAGTGCGAAAAGTGGTTTTTCAACACTATCACAAGTGCAAAAAGTGGTTTTTCCACACTAATACAAGTGCAACAGTGGTTTCCTGCACCAACACAAGTGCAAAAAGTGGTTTTTCAACACTAACACAAGTGCGAAAAGTGGTTTTTCAACACTAACACAAGTGCGAAAAGTGGTTTTTCAACACAATCACAAGTTCAAAAAGTGTTTTTTCCAAACTAATACAAGTGCAAAAGTGGTTTTCTGCACCAACACAAGTGCGAAAAGTGGCTTTTCAACACTAACACAAGTGCGAAAAGTGGTTTTTCAACACTAACACAAGTGCGAAAAGTGGTTTTTCCACACTAATACAAGTGCAAAAGTGGTTTCCTGCACCAACACAAGTGCGAAAAGTGGTTTTTCAACACTAACACAAGTGCGAAAAATGGTTTTTCAACACTATCACAAGCGCAAAAAGTGTTTTTTCCACACTAATACAAGTGCAAAAGTGGTTTCCTGCACCAACACAAGTGCGAAAAGTGGTTTTTCAACACTAACACAAGTGCGAAAAGTGGTTTTTCAACACTATCACAAGCGCAAAAAGTGTTTTTTCCACACTAATACAAGTGCAAAAGTGGTTTCCTGCACCAACACAAGTGCGAAAAGTGGTTTTTCAACACTAACACAAGTGCGAAAAATGGTTTTTCAACACTATCACAAGCGCAAAAAGTGTTTTTTCCACACTAATACAAGTGCAAAAGTGGTTTCCTGCACCAACACAAGTGCGAAAAGTGGTTTTTCAACACTAATACAAGTGCAAAAGTGGTTTCCTGCACCAACACAAGTGCGAAAAGTGGTTTTTCAATACTAACACAAGTGCGAAAAATGGTTTTTCAACACTATCACAAGCGCAAAAAGTGTTTTTTCCACACTAATACAAGTGCAAAAGTGGTTTCCTGCACCAACACAAGTGCGAAAAGTGGTTTTTCAACACTAACACAAGTGCGAAAAGTGGTTTTTCAACACTATCACAAGTGCAAAAAGTGTTTTTTCCACACTAATACGAGGGCAAAAGTGGTTTCCTGCACCAACACAAGTGCAAAAAGTGGTTTTTCAACACTAACACAAGTGCGAAAAGTGGTTTTTCAACACTAACACAAGTGCGAAAAGTGTTTTTTCCACACTAATACAAGTGCAAAAGTGGTTTCCTGCACCAACACAAGTGCGAAAAGTGCTTTTTCAACACTAACACAAGTGCGAAAAGTGGTTTTTCAACACTATCACAAGTGCAAAAAGTGTTTTTTTCCACACTAATACAAGTGCAAAAGTGGTTTCCTGCACCAAAACAAGTGCGAAAAGTGGTTTTTCAACACTAACACAAGTGGGAAAAGTGGTTTTTCAACACTAACACAAGTGCGAAAAGTGGTTTTTCAACACTATCACAAGTGCAAAAAGTGTTTTTTCCACACTAATACAAGTGCAAAAGTGGTTTTCTGCACCAACACCAGTGCGAAAAGTGGTTTTTCAACACTAACACAAGTGCGAAAAGTGGTTTTTCAACACTAACACAAGTGCGAAAAGTGGTTTTTCAACACTATCACAAGTGCAAAAAGTGTTTTTTCCACACTAATACAAGTGCAAAAGTGGTTTCCTGCACCAACACAAGTGCGAAAAGTGGTTTTTCAACACTAACACAAGTGCGAAAAGTGATTTTTCCACACTAATACAAGTGCAAAAGTGGTTTCCTGCACCAACACAAGTGCGAAAAGTGGTTTTTCAACACTAACACAAGTGCGAAAAGTGGTTTTTCAACACTATCACAAGTGCACAAAGTGTTTTTTCCACACTAATACAAGTGCAAAAGTGGTTTCCTGCACCAACACAAGTGCGAAAAGTGGTTTTTCAACACTAACACAAGTGCGAAAAGTGGTTTTTCAACACTAACACAAGAGCGAAAAGTGGTTTTTCCACACTAATACAAGTGCAAAAGTGGTTTCCTGCACCAACATAAGTGCGAAAAGTGGTTTTTCAACACTAACACAAGTGCAAAAAGTGGTTTTTCAACACTAACACAAGTGCGAAAAGTGGTTTTTCCACACTAATACAAGTGCAAAAGTGGTGTCCTGCACCAACACAAGTGCGAAAAGTGGTTTTTCAACACTAACACAAGTGCAAAAAGTGGTTTTTCAACACTAACACAAGTGCGAAAAGTGGTTTTTCAACACTATCCCAAGTGCGAAAAGTGGTTTTTCCACACTAATACAAGTGCAAAAGTGGTTTCCTGCACCAACACAAGTGCGAAAAGTGGTTTTTCAACACTAACACAAGTGCGAAAAGTGGTTTTTCAACACTATCACAAGTGCAAAAAGTGTTTTTTCCACACTAATACAAGTGCAAAAGTGGTTTCCTGCACCAACACAAGTGCGAAAAGTGGTTTTTCAACACTAACACAAGTGCGAAAAGTGGTTTTTCAACACTAACACAAGTGCGAAAAGTGGTTTTTCCACACTAATACAAGTGCAAAAGTGGTTTCCTGCACCAACACAAGTGCGAAAAGTGGTTTTTCAACACTAACACAAGTGTTAAAAGTGGTTTTTCAACACTATCACAAGTGCAAAAAGTGTTTTTTCCACACTAATACAAGTGCAAAAGTGGTTTCCTGCACCAACACAAGTGCGAAAAGTGGTTTTTCAACAATAACACAAGGGCGAAAAGTGGTTTTTCAACACTAACACAAGTGCGAAAAGTGGTTTTTCAACACTATCACAAGTGAAAAAAGTGTTTTTTCCACACTAATACAAGTGCAAAAGTGGTTTCCTGCACCAACACAAGTGCAAAAGTGGTTTCCTGCACCAACACAAGTGCGAAAGGTGGTTTTTCAACACTAACACAAGTGCAAAAAGTGGTTTTTCAACACTATCACGAGTGCAAAAAGTGTTTTTTCCACACTCATACAAGTGCAAAAGTGGTTTCCTGCTCAAACACAAGTGCGAAAAGTGGTTTTCCAACACTAACACAAGTGCGAAAAGTGGTTTTTCAACACTATCACAAGTGCAAAAAGTGTTTTTTCCACACTAATACAAGTGCAAAAGTGGTTTCCTGCACCAACACAAGTGCGAAAAGTGGTTTTTCAACACTATCACAAGTGCAAAAAGTGTTTTTTCCACACTAATACAAGTGCAAAAGTGGTTTCCTGCACCAACACAAGTGCGAAAAGTGGTTTTTCAACACTAACACAAGTGCGAAAAGTGGTTTTTCAACACTAACACAAGTGCGAAAAGTGGTTTTTCAACACTATCACAAGTGCAAAAAGTGTTTTTTCCACACTAATACAAGTGCAACAGTGGTTTCCTGCACCAACACAAGTGCGAAAAGTGGTTTTTCAACACTAACACAAGTGCGAAAAGTGGTTTTTCAACACTAACACAGGTGCGAAAAGTGGTTTTTCAACACAATCACAAGTGCAAAAAGTGTTTTTTCCACACTAATACAAGTGCAAAAGTGGTTTTCTGCACCAACACAAGTGCGAAAAGTGGCTTTTCAACACTAACACAAGTGCGAAAAGTGGTTTTTCAACACTAACACAAGTGCGAAAAGTGGTTTTCCACACTAATACAAGTGCAAAAGTGGTTTCCTGCACCAACACAAGTGCGAAAAGTGGTTTTTCAACACTAACACAAGTGCGAAAAATGGTTTTTCAACACTATCACAAGCGCAAAAAGTGTTTTTTCCACACTAATACAAGTGCAAAAGTGGTTTCCTGCACCAACACAAGTGCGAAAAGTGGTTTTTCAACACTAACACAAGTGCGAAAAGTGGTTTTTCAACACTATCACAAGTGCAAAAAGTGTTTTTTCCACACTAATACAAGTGCAAAAGTGGTTTCCTGCACCAACACAAGTGCGAAAAGTGGTTTTTCAACACTAACACAAGTGCGAAAAATGGTTTTTCAACACTATCACAAGCGCAAAAAGTGTTTTTTCCACACTAATACAAGTGCAAAAGTGGTTTCCTGCACCAACACAAGTGCGAAAAGTGGTTTTTCAACACTAATACAAGTGCAAAAGTGGTTTCCTGCACCAACACAAGTGCGAAAAGTGGTTTTTCAACACTAACACAAGTGCGAAAAATGGTTTTTCAACACTATCACAAGCGCAAAAAGTGTTTTTTCCACACTAATACAAGTGCAAAAGTGGTTTCCTTCACCAACACAAGTGCGAAAAGTGTTTTTTCAACACTAACACAAGTGCGAAAAGTGGTTTTTCAACACTATCACAAGTGCAAAAAGTGTTTTTTCCACACTAATACAAGTGCAAAAGTGGTTTCCTGCACCAACACAAGTGCGAAAAGTGGTTTTTCAACACTATCACAAGTGCAAAAAGTGTTTTTTCCACACTAATACGAGGGCAAAAGTGGTTTCCTGCACCAACACAAGTGCAAAAAGTGGTTTTTCAACACTAACACAAGTGCGAAAAGTGGTTTTTCAACACTAACACAAGTGCGAAAAGTGTTTTTTCCACACTAATACAAGTGCAAAAGTGGTTTCCTGCACCAACACAAGTGCGAAAAGTGCTTTTTCAACACTAACACAAGTGCGAAAAGTGGTTTTTCAACACTATCACAAGTGCAAAAAGTGTTTTTTCCACACTAATACAAGTGCAAAAGTGGTTTCCTGCACCAAAACAAGTGCGAAAAGTGGTTTTTCAACACTAACACAAGTGCGAAAAGTGGTTTTTCAACACTAACACAAGTGCGAAAAGTGGTTTTTCAACACTATCACAAGTGCAAAAAGTGTTTTTTCCACACTAATACAAGTGCAAAAGTGGTTTTCTGCACCAACACCAGTGCGAAAAGTAGTTTTTCAACACTAACACAAGTGCGAAAAGTGGTTTTTCAACACTAACACAAGTGCGAAAAGTGGTTTTTCAACACTATCACAAGTGCAAAAAGTGTTTTTTCCACACTAATACAAGTGCAAAAGTGGTTTCCTGCACCAACACAAGTGCGAAAAGTGGTTTTTCAACACTAACACAAGTGCGAAAAGTGGTTTTTCCACACTAATACAAGTGCAAAAGTGGTTTCCTGCACCAACACAAGTGCGAAAAGTGGTTTTTCAACACTAACACAAGTGCGAAAAGTGGTTTTTCAACACTTTCACAAGTGCACAAAGTGTTTTTTCCACACTAATACAAGTGCAAAAGTGGTTTCCTGAACCAACACAAGTGCGAAAAGTGGTTTTTCAACACTAACACAAGTGCGAAAAGTGGTTTTTCAACACTAACACAAGTGCGAAAAGTGGTTTTTCCACACTAATACAAGTGCAAAAGTGGTTTCCTGCACCAACACAAGTGCGAAAAGTGGTTTTTCAACACGAACACAAGTGCAAAAAGTGGTTTTTCAACACTAACACAAGTGCGAAAAGTGGTTTTTCCACACTAATACAAGTGCAAAAGTGGTTTCCTGCACCAACACAAGTGCGAAAAGTGGTTTTTCAACACTAACACAAGTGCAAAAAGTGGTTTTTCAACACTAACACAAGTGCGAAAAGTGGTTTTTCAACACTATCCCAAGTGCGAAAAGTGGTTTTTCCACACTAATACAAGTGCAAAAGTGGTTTCCTGCACCAACACAAGTGCGAAAAGTGTTTTTTCAACACTAACACAAGTGCGAAAAGTGGTTTTTCAACACTATCACAAGTGCAAAAAGTGTTTTTCCACACTAATACAAGTGCAAAAGTGGTTTCCTGCACCAACACAAGTGCGAAAAGTGGTTTTTCAACACTAACACAAGTGCGAAAAGTGGTTTTTCAACACTAACACAAGTGCGAAAAGTGGTTTTTCCACACTAATACAAGTGCAAAAGTGGTTTCCTGCACCAACACAAGTGCGAAAAGTGGTTTTTCAACAATAACACAAGGGCGAAAAGTGGTTTTTCAACACTAACACAAGTGCGAAAAGTGGTTTTTCAACACTATCACAAGTGAAAAAAGTGTTTTTTCCACACTAATACAAGTGCAAAAGTGGTTTCCTGCACCAACACAAGTGCAAAAGTGGTTTCCTGCACCAACACAAGTGCGAAAGGTGGTTTTTCAACACTAACACAAGTGCAAAAAGTGGTTTTTCAACACTATCACGAGTGCAAAAAGTGTTTTTTCCACACTCATACAAGTGCAAAAGTGGTTTCCTGCTCAAACACAAGTGCGAAAAGTGGTTTTTCAACACTAACACAAGTGCGAAAAGTGGTTTTTCAACACTATCACAAGTGCAAAAAGTGTTTTTTCCACACTAATACAAGTGCAAAAGTGGTTTCCTGCACCAACACAAGTGCGAAAAGTGGTTTTTCAACACTATCACAAGTGCAAAAAGTGTTTTTTCCACACTAATACAAGTGCAAAAGTGGTTTCCTGCACCAACACAAGTGCGAAAAGTGGTTTTTCAACACTAACACAAGTGCGAAAAGTGGTTTTTCAACACTAACACAAGTGCGAAAAGTGGTTTTTCAACACTATCACAAATGCAAAAAGTGTTTTTTCAACACTAATACAAGTGCAAGAGTGGTTTCCTGCACCAACACAAGTGCGAAAAGTGGTTTTTCAACACTAACACAAGTGCGAAAAGTGGTTTTTCAACACTAACACAAGTGCAAAAAGTGGTTTTTCAACACAATCACAAGTGCAAAAAGTGTTTTTTTCCACACTAATACAAGTGCAAAAGTGGTTTTCTGCACCAACACAAGTGCGAAAAGTGGCTTTTCAACACTAACACAAGTGCGAAAAGTGGTTTTTCAACACTAACACAAGTGCGAAAAGTGGTTTTTCCACACTAATACAAGTGCAAAAGTGGTTTCCTGCACCAACACAAGTGCGAAAAGTGGTTTTTCAACACTAACACAAGTGCGAAAAATGGTTTTTCAACACTATCACAAGCGCAAAAAGTGTTTTTTCCACACTAATACAAGTGCAAAAGTGGTTTCCTGCACCAACACAAGTGCGAAAAGTGGTTTTTCAACACTAACACAAGTGCGAAAAGTGGTTTTTCAACACTATCACAAGTGCAAAAAGTGTTTTTTCCACACTAATACAAGTGCAAAAGTGGTTTCCTGCACCAACACAAGTGCGAAAAGTGGTTTTTCAACACTATCACAAGTGCAAAAAGTGTTTTTTCCACACTAATACAAGGGCAAAAGTGGTTTCCTGCACCAACACAAGTGCAAAAAGTGGTTTTTCAACACTAACACAAGTGCGAAAAGTGGTTTTTCAACACTAACACAAGTGCGAAAAGTGTTTTTTCCACACTAATACAAGTGCAAAAGTGGTTTCCTGCACCAACACAAGTGCGAAAAGTGCTTTTTCAACACTAACACAAGTGCGAAAAGTGGTTTTTCAACACTATCACAAGTGCAAAAAGTGTTTTTTCCACACTAATACAAGTGCAAAAGTGGTTTCCTGCACCAACACAAGTGCGAAAAGTGGTTTTTCAACACTAACACAAGTGCGAAAAGTGGTTTTTCAACACTAACACAAGTGCGAAAAGTGGTTTTTCAACACTATCACAAGTGCAAAAAGTGTTTTTTCCACACTAATACAAGTGCAAAAGTGGTTTTCTGCACCAACACAAGTGCGAAAGTGGTTTTTCAACACTAACACAAGTGCGAAAAGTGGTTTTTCAACACTATCACAAGTGCAAAAAGTGTTTTTTCCACACTAATACAAGTGCAAAAGTGGTTTCCTGCACCAATACAAGTGCGAAAAGTGGTTTTTCAACACTAACACAAGTGCGAAAAGTGGTTTTTCAACACTAACACAAGTGCGAAAAGTGGTTTTTCGACACTAATACAAGTGCAAAAGTGGTTTCCTGCACCAACACAAGTGCGAAAAGTGGTTTTTCAACACTAACACAAGTGCGAAAAGTGGTTTTTCAACACTATCACAAGTGCAAAAAGTGTTTTTTCCACACTAATACAAGTGCAAAAGTGGTTTTTCAACACTATCACAAGTGCGAAAAGTGGTTTTTCAACACTAACACAAGTGCGAAAAGTGGTGTTTCCTGCACTAACACAAGTGCAAAAAGTGGTTTTTCCACACTAATACAAGTGCAAAAGTGGTTTCCTGCACCAACACAAGTGCGAAAAGTGGTTTTTCAACACTATCACAAGTGCAAAAAGTGTTTTTTCCACACTAATACAAGTGCAAAAGTGGTTTCCTGCACCAACACAAGTGCGAAAAGTGGTTTTTCAACACTAACACAAGTGCGAAAAGTGGTTTTTCAACACTAACACAAGTGCGAAAAGTGGTTTTTCAACACTATCACAAGTGCAAAAAGTGTTTTTTCCACACTAATACAAGTGCAAAAGTGGTTTCCTGCACCAACACAAGTGTGAAAAGTGGTTTTTCAACACTAACACAAGTGCGAAAAGTGGTTTTTCAACACTAACACAAGTGCAAAAAGTGGTTTTTCCACACTAATACAAGTGCAAAAGTGGTTTCCTGCACCAACACAAGTGCGAAAAGTGGTTTTTCAACACTAACACAAGTGCGAAAAGTGGTTTTTCAACACTAACACAAGTGCGAAAAGTGTTTTTTCAACACTAATACAAGTGCAAAAGTGGTTTCCTGCACCAACACAAGTGCGAAAAGTGCTTTTTCAACACTAACACAAGTGCGAAAAGTGGTTTTTCAACACTATCACAAGTGCATAAAGTGTTTTTTCCACACTAATACAAGTGCAAAAGTGGTTTCCTGCACCAACGCAAGTGCGAAAAGTGGTTTTTCAACAATAACACAAGTGCGAAAAGTGGTTTTTCAACACTATCACAAGTGAAAAAAGTGTTTTTTCCACACTAATACAAGTGCAAAAGTGGTTTCCTGCACCAACAGAAGTGCAAAAGTGGTTTGCTGCACCAACACAAGTGCGAAAAGTGGTTTTTCAACACTAACACAAGTGCAAAAAGTGGTTTTTCAACACTATCACAAGTGCAAAAAGTGTTTTTTCCACACTCATACAAGTGCAAAAGTGGTTTCCTGCTCAAACACAAGTGCGAAAAGTGGTTTTTCAACACTAACACAAGTGCGAAATGTGGTTTTTCAACACTATCACAAGTGCAAAAAGTGTTTTTTCCACAATAATACAAGTGCAAAAGTGGTTTCCTGCACCAACACAAGTGCGAAAAGTGGTTTTTCAACACTATCACAAGTGCAAAAAGTGTTTTTTTCCACACTAATACAAGTGCAAAAGTGGTTTCCTGCACCAACACAAGTGCGAAAAGTAGTTTTTCAACACTAACACAAGTGCGAAAAGTGGTTTTTCAACACTAACACAAGTGCGAAAAGTGGTTTTTCAACACTATCACAAGTGCAAAAAGTGTTTTTTCCACACTAATACAAGTGCAACAGTGGTTTCCTGCACCAACACAAGTGCGAAAAGTGGTTTTTCAACACTAACACAAGTGCGAAAAGTGGTTTTTCAACACTAACACAAGTGCGAAAAGTGGTTTTTCAACACAATCACAAGTGCAAAAAGTGTTTTTTCCACACTAATACAAGTGCAAAAGTGGTTTTCTGCACCAACACAAGTGCGAAAAGTGGTTTTTCAACACTAACACAAGTGCGAAAAGTGGTTTTTCAACACTAACACAAGTGCAAAAAGTGGTTTTTCCACACTAATACAAGTGCAAAAGTGGTTTCCTGCACCAACACAAGTGCGAAAAGTGGTTTTTCAACACTAACACAAGTGCGAAAAGTGGTTTTTCAACACTAACACAAGTGCGAAAAGTGGTTTTTCAACACTATCACAAGTGCAAAAAGTGTTTTTTCCACACTAATACAAGTGCAAAAGTGGTTTCCTGCACCAACACAAGTGCGAAAAGTGATTTTTCAACACTAACACAAGTGCGAAAAGTGGTTTTTCAACACTATCACAAGTGCAAAAAGTGTTTTTTCCACACTAATACAAGTGCAAAAGTGGTTTCCTGCACCAACACAAGTGCGAAAAGTGGTTTTTCAACACTAACACAAGTGCAAAAAGTGGTTTTTCAACACTAACACAAGTGCAAAAAGTGGTTTTTCCACACTAATACAAGTGCAAAAGTGGTTTCCTGCACCAACACAAGTGCGAAAAGGGGTTTTTCAACACTAACACAAGTGCGAAAAGTGGTTTTTCAACACTAACACAAGTGCGAAAAGTGGTTTTTCCACACTAATACAAATGCAAAAGTGGTTTCCTGCACCAACACAAGTGCGAAAAGTGGTTTTTCAACACTAACACAAGTGCGAAAAGTGGTTTTTCAACACTAACACATGTGCGAAAAGTGTTTTTTCCACACTAATACAAGTGCAAAAGTGGTTTCCTGCATCAACACAAGTGCGAAAAGTGGTTTTTCAACACTAACACAAGTGCGAAAAGTGGTTTTTCAACACTATCACAAGTGCAAAAAGTGTTTTTTCCACACTAATACAAGTGCAAAAGTGGTTTCCTGCAACAACACAAGTGCAAAAAGTGGTTTTTCAACACTAACACAAGTGCGAAAAGTGGTTTTTCAACACTAACACAAGTGCGAAAAGTGGTTTTTCAACACTATCACAAGTACAAAAAGTGTTTTTTCCACACTAATACAAGTGCAAAAGTGGTTTCCTGCACCAACACAAGTGCGAAAAGTGGTTTTTCAACACTAAAACAAGTGCGAAAAGTGGTTTTTCAACACTAACACAAGTGCGAAAAGTGGTTTTTCAACACTATCACAAGTGCAAAAAGTGTTTTTTCCACACTAATACAAGTGCAAAAAGTGTTTTTTCCACACTAATACAAGTGCAAAAGTGGTTTCCTGCACCAACACAAGTGTGAAAAGTGGTTTTTCAACACTAACACAAGTGCGAAAAGTGTTTTTTCAACACTAACACAAGTGCAAAAAGTGGTTTTTCAACACTATCACAAGTGCAAAAAGTGTTTTTTCCACACTAATACAAGTGCAAAAGTGGTTTCCTGCACCAACACAAGTGCGAAAAGTGGTTTTTCAACACTAACACAAGTGCGAAAAGTGGTTTTTCAACACTAACACAAGTGCGAAAAGTGGTTTTTCAACACTAATACAAGTGCAAAAGTGGTTTCCTGCACCAACACAAGTGCGAAAAGTGGTTTTCAACACTAACACAAGTGCGAAAAATGGTTTTTCAACACTATCACAAGCGCAAAAAAGTGTTTTTCCACACTAATACAAGTGCAAAAGTGGTTTCCTGCACCAACACAAGTGCGAAAAGTGGTTTTTCAACACTAACACAAGTGCGAAAAGTGGTTTTTCAACACTATCACAAGTGCAAAAAGTGTTTTTTCCACACTAATACAAGTGCAAAAGTGGTTTCCTGCACCAACACAAGTGCGAAAAGTGGTTTTTCAACACTAACACAAGTGCGAAAAATGGTTTTTCAACACTATCACAAGCGCAAAAAGTGTTTTTTCCACACTAATACAAGTGCAAAAGTGGTTTCCTGCACCAACACAAGTGCGAAAAGTGGTTTTTCAACACTAACACAAGTGCGAAAAGTGGTTTTTCAACACTATCACAAGTGCAAAAAGTGTTTTTTCCACACTAATACAAGTGCAAAAGTGGTTTCCTGCACCAACACAAGTGCGAAAAGTGGTTTTTCAACACTATCACAAGTGCAAAAAGTGTTTTTTCCACACTAATACAAGTGCAAAAGTGGTTTCCTGCACCAACACAAGTGCGAAAAGTGGTTTTTCAACACTAACACAAGTGCGAAAAGTGGTTTTTCAACACTATCACAAGTGCAAAATGTGTTTTTTCCACACTAATACAAGTGCAAAAGTGGTTTCCTGCACCAACACAAGTGTGAAAAGTGGTTTTTCAACACTAACACAAGTGCAAAAAGTGGTTTTTCAACACTAACACAAGTGCAAAAAGCGGTTTTTCAACACTATCACGAGTGCAAAAAGTGTTTTTTCCACACTAATACAACTGCAAAAGTGGTTTCCTGCACCAACACAAGTGTGAAAAGTGGTTTTTCAACACAAACACAAGTGCGAAAAGTGGTTTTTCAACACTAACACAAGTGCGAAAAGTGGTTTTTCAACACTAATACAAGTGCAAAAGTGGTTTCCTGCACCAACACAAGTGCAAAAAGTGGTTTTTTCAACACTAACACAAGTGCGAAAAGTGGTTTTTCAACACTAACACAAGTGCGAAAGTGTTTTTTCCACACTAATACAAGTGCAAAAGTGGTTTCCTGCATCAACACAGTGCGAAAAGTGGTTTTTCAACACTAACACAAGTGCAAAAAGTGGTTTTTCAACACTATCACAAGTGCAAAAAGTGTTTTTTCCACACTAATACAAGTGCAAAAGTGGTTTCCTGCAACAACACAAGTGCAAAAAGTGGTTTTTCAACACTAACACAAGTGCGAAAAGTGGTTTTTCAACACTAACACAAGTGCGAAAAGTGGTTTTTCAACACTATCACAAGTACAAAAAGTGTTTTTTCCACACTAATACAAGTGCAAAAGTGGTTTCCTGCACCAACACAAGTGCGAAAAGTGGTTTTTCAACACTAAAACAAGTGCGAAAAGTGGTTTTTCAACACTAACACAAGTGCGAAAAGTGGTTTTTTCAACACTATCACAAGTGCAAAAAAGTGTTTTTTCCACACTAATACAAGTGCAAAAGTGGTTTCCTGCACCAACACAAGTGTGAAAAGTGGTTTTTCAACACTAACACAAGTGCGAAAAGTGTTTTTTCAACACTAACACAAGTGCAAAAAGTGGTTTTTCAACACTATCACAAGTGCAAAAAGTGTTTTTTTCCACACTAATACAAGTGCAAAAGTGGTTTCCTGCACCAACACAAGTGCGAAAAGTGGTTTTTCAACACTAACACAAGTGCGAAAAGTGGTTTTTCAACACTAACACAAGTGCGAAAAGTGGTTTTTCAACACTAATACAAGTCCAAAAGTGGTTTCCTGCACCAACACAAGTGCGAAAAGTGGTTTTTCAACACTAACACAAGTGCGAAAAATGGTTTTTCAACACTATCACAAGCGCAAAAAAGTGTTTTTTCCACACTAATACAAGTGCAAAAGTGGTTTCCTGCACCAACACAAGTGCGAAAAGTGGTTTTTCAACACTAACACAAGTGCGAAAAGTGGTTTTTCAACACTATCACAAGTGCAAAAAGTGTTTTTTCCACACTAATACAAGTGCAAAAGTGGTTTCCTGCACCAACACAAGTGCGAAAAGTGGTTTTTCAACACTAACACAAGTGCGAAAAATGGTTTTTCAACACTATCACAAGCGCAAAAAGTGTTTTTTCCACACTAATACAAGTGCAAAAGTGGTTTCCTGCACCAACACAAGTGCGAAAAGTGGTTTTTCAACACTAACACAAGTGCGAAAAGTGGTTTTTCAACACTATCACAAGTGCAAAAAGTGTTTTTTCCACACTAATACAAGTGCAAAAGTGGTTTCCTGCACCAACACAAGTGCGAAAAGTGGTTTTTCAACACTATCACAAGTGCAAAAAGGGTTTTTTCCACACTAATACAAGTGCAAAAGTAGTTTCCTGCACCAACACAAGTGCGAAAAGTGGTTTTTCAACACTATCACAAGTGCAAAAAGTGTTTTTTCCACACTAATACAAGTGCAAAAGTGGTTTCCTGCACCAACACAAGTGCGAAAAGTGGTTTTTCAACACTAAAACAAGTGCGAAAAGTGGTTTTTCAACACTAACACAAGTGCGAAAAGTGGTTTTTCAACACTATCACAAGTGCAAAAAGTGTTTTTTCCACACTAATACAAGTGCAAAAGTGGTTTCCTGCACCAACACAAGTGTGAAAAGTGGTTTTTCAACACTAACACAAGTGCGAAAAGTGGTTTTTCAACACTAACACAAGTGCAAAAAGTGGTTTTTCAACACGATCACAAGTGCAAAAAGTGTTTTTTCCACACTAATACAACTGCAAAAGTGGTTTCCTGCACCAACACAAGTGCGAAAAGTGGTTTTTCAACACTAACACAAGTGCGAAAAGTGGGTTTTCAACACTAACACAAGTGCGAAAAGTGGTTTCCTTCACTAACACAAGTGCGAAAAGTGGTTTTTCAACACTGACACAAGTGCAAAAAGTGTTTTTTCCACACTAATACAAGTGCAAAAGTGGTTTCCTGCACCAACACAAGTGCGAAAAGTGGTTTTTCAACACTAACACAAGTGCGAAAAGTGGCTTTTCAACACTATCACAAGTGCGAAAAGTGGTTTTTCCACACTAATACAAGTGCAAAAAGTGTTTTTTCCACACTAATACAAGTGCAAAAGTGGTTTCCTGCACCAACACAAGTGCGAAAAGTGGTTTTTCAACACCAACACAAGTGCGAAAAGTGGTTTTTCAACACTAACACAAGTGCGAAAAGTGTTTTTTCAACACTATCACAAGTGCAAAAAGTGTTTTTTCCACACTAATACAAGTGCAAAAGTGGTTTCCTGCACCAACACAAGTGCGAAAAAGTGGTTTTTCAACACTAACACAAGTGCGAAAAGTGGTTTTTCAACACTAACACAAGTGCGAAAAGTGGTTTTTCCACACTAATACAAGTGCAAAAGTGGTTTCCTGCACCAACACAAGTGCGAAAAGTGGTTTTTCAACACTAACACAAGTGCGAAAACAGGTTTTTCAACACTATCACAAGTGCAAAAAGTGTTTTTTCCACACTAATACAAGTGCAAAAGTGGTTTCCTGCACCAACACAAGTGCGAAAAGTGGTTTTTCAACAATAACACAAGTGCGAAAAGTGGTTTTTCAACACTAACACAAGTGCGGAAAAGTGGTTTTTCAACACTATCACAAGTGAAAAAAGTGTTTTTTCCACACTAATACAAGTGCAAAAGTGGTTTCCTGCACCAACAGAAGTGCAAAAGTGGTTTCCTGCACCAACACAAGTGCGAAAAGTGGTTTTTCAACACTAACACAAGTGCAAAAAGTGGTTTTTCAACACTATCACAAGTGCAAAAAGTGTTTTTTCCACACTCATACAAGTGCAAAAGTGGTTTCCTGCTCAAACACAAGTGCGAAAAGTGGTTTTTCAACACTAACACAAGTGCGAAATGTGGTTTTTCAACACTATCACAAGTGCAAAAAGTGTTTTTTCCACACTAATACAAGTGCAAAAGTGGTTTCCTGCACCAACACAAGTGCGAAAAGTGGTTTTTCAACACTATCACAAGTGCAAAAAGTGTTTTTTTCCACACTAATACAAGTGCAAAAGTGGTTTCCTGCACCAACACAAGTGCGAAAAGTGGTTTTTCAACAACTAACACAAGTGCGAAAAGTGGTTTTTCAACACTAACACAAGTGCGAAAAGTGGTTTTTCAACACTATCACAAGTGCAAAAAGTGTTTTTTCCACACTAATACAAGTGCAACAGTGGTTTCCTGCACCAACACAAGTGCGAAAAGTGGTTTTTCAACACTAACACAAGTGCGAAAAGTGGTTTTTCAACACTAACACAAGTGCGAAAAGTGGTTTTTCAACACAATCACAAGTGCAAAAAGTGTTTTTTCCACACTAATACAAGTGCAAAAGTGGTTTTCTGCACCAACACAAGTGCGAAAAGTGGTTTTTCAACACTAACACAAGTGCGAAAAGTGGTTTTTTCAACACTAACACAAGTGCAAAAAGTGGTTTTTCCACACTAATACAAGTGCAAAAGTGGTTTCCTGCACCAACACAAGTGCGAAAAGTGGTTTTTCAACACTAACACAAGTGCGAAAAGTGGTTTTTCAACACTAACACAAGTGCGAAAAGTGGTTTTTCAACACTATCACAAGTGCAAAAAGTGTTTTTTCCACACTAATACAAGTGTAAAAGTGGTTTCCTGCACCAACACAAGTGCGAAAAGGGATTTTTCAACACTAACACAAGTGCGAAAAGTGGTTTTTCAACACTATCACAACTGCAAAAAAGTGTTTTTTCCACACTAATACAAGTGCAAAAGTGGTTTCCTGCACCAACACAAGTGCGAAAAGTGGTTTTTCAACACTAACACAAGTGCAAAAAGTGGTTTTTCAACACTAACACAAGTGCAAAAAGTGGTTTTTCCACACTAATACAAGTGCAAAAGTGGTTTCCTGCACCAACACAAGTGCGAAAAGTGGTTTTTCAACACTAACACAAGTGCGAAAAGTGGTTTTTCAACACTAACACAAGTGCGAAAAGTGGTTTTTCCACACTAATACAAATGCAAAAGTGGTTTCCTGCACCAACACAAGTGCGAAAAGTGGTTTTTCAACACTAACACAAGTGCGAAAAGTGGTTTTTCAACACTAACACATGTGCGAAAAGTGTTTTTTCCACACTAATACAAGTTGCAAAAGTGGTTTCCTGCACCAACACAAGTGCGAGAGGTGGTTTTTCAACACTAACACAAGTGCGAAAAGTGGTTTTTCAACACTAACACATGTGCGAAAAGTGTTTTTTCCACACTAATACAAGTGCAAAAGTGGTTTCCTGCATCAACACAGTGCGAAAAGTGGTTTTTCAACACTAACACAAGTGCAAAAAGTGGTTTTTCAACACTATCACAAGTGCAAAAAGTGTTTTTTCCACACTAATACAAGTGCAAAAGTGGTTTCCTGCAACAACACAAGTGCAAAAAGTGGTTTTTCAACACTAACACAAGTGCGAAAAGTGGTTTTTCAACACTAACACAAGTGCGAAAAGTGGTTTTTCAACACTATCACAAGTACAAAAAGTGTTTTTTCCACACTAATACAAGTGCAAAAGTGGTTTCCTGCACCAACACAAGTGCGAAAAGTGGTTTTTCAACACTAAAACAAGTGCGAAAAGTGGTTTTTCAACACTAACACAAGTGCGAAAAGTGGTTTTTCAACACTATCACAAGTGCAAAAAGTGTTTTTTCCACACTAATACAAGTGCAAAAGTGGTTTCCTGCACCAACACAAGTGTGAAAAGTGGTTTTTCAACACTAACACAAGTGCGAAAAGTGTTTTTTCAACACTAACACAAGTGCAAAAAGTGGTTTTTCAACACTATCACAAGTGCAAAAAGTGTTTTTTTCCACACTAATACAAGTGCAAAAGTGGTTTCCTGCACCAACACAAGTGCGAAAAGTGGTTTTTCAACACTAACACAAGTGCGAAAAGTGGTTTTTCAACACTAACACAAGTGCGAAAAGTGGTTTTTCAACACTAATACAAGTCCAAAAGTGGTTTCCTGCAACCAACACAAAGTGCGAAAAGTGGTTTTTCAACACTAACACAAGTGCGAAAAATGGTTTTTCAACACTATCACAAGCGCAAAAAAGTGTTTTTTCCACACTAATACAAGTGCAAAAGTGGTTTCCTGCACCAACACAAGTGCGAAAAGTGGTTTTTCAACACTAACACAAGTGCGAAAAGTGGTTTTTTCAACACTATCACAAGTGCAAAAAGTGTTTTTTCCACACTAATACAAGTGCAAAAGTGGTTTCCTGCACCAACACAAGTGCGAAAAGTGGTTTTTCAACACTAACACAAGTGCGAAAAATGGTTTTTCAACACTATCACAAGCGCAAAAAGTGTTTTTTCCACACTAATACAAGTGCAAAAGTGGTTTACTGCACCAACACAAGTGCGAAAAGTGGTTTTTCAACACTAACACAAGTGCGAAAAGTGGTTTTTTCAACACTATCACAAGTGCAAAAAGTGTTTTTTTCCACACTAATACAAGTGCAAAAGTGGTTTCCTGCACCAACACAAGTGCGAAAAGTGGTTTTTCAACACTATCACAAGTGCAAAAAGTGTTTTTTCCACACTAATACAAGTGCAAAAGTAGTTTCCTGCACCAACACAAGTGCGAAAAGTGGTTTTTCAACACTATCACAAGTGCAAAAAGTGTTTTTTCCACACTAATACAAGTGCAAAAGTGGTTTCCTGCACAACACAAGTGCGAAAAGTGGTTTTTCAACACTAAAACAAGTGCGAAAAGTGGTTTTTCAACACTAACACAAGTGCGAAAAGTGGTTTTTCAACACTATCACAAGTGCAAAAAGTGTTTTTTCCACACTAATACAAGTGCAAAAGTGGTTTCCTGCACCAACACAAGTGTGAAAAGTGGTTTTTCAACACTAACACAAGTGCGAAAAGTGGTTTTTCAACACTAACACAAGTGCAAAAAGTGGTTTTTCAACACGATCACAAGTGCAAAAAGTGTTTTTTCCACACTAATACAACTGCAAAAGTGGTTTCCTGCACCAACACAAGTGCGAAAAGTGGTTTTTCAACACTAACACAAGTGCGAAAAGTGGGTTTTCAACACTAACACAAGTGCGAAAAGTGGTTTCCTTCACTAACACAAGTGCGAAAAGTGGTTTTTCAACACTGACACAAGTGCAAAAAGTGTTTTTTCCACACTAATACAAGTGCAAAAGTGGTTTCCTGCACCAACACAAGTGCGAAAAGTGGTTTTTCAACACTAACACAAGTGCGAAAAGTGGCTTTTCAACACTATCACAAGTGCGAAAAGTGGTTTTTCCACACTAATACAAGTGCAAAAAGTGTTTTTTCCACACTAATACAAGTGCAAAAGTGGTTTCCTGCACCAACACAAGTGCGAAAAGTGGTTTTTTCAACACCAACACAAGTGCGAAAAGTGGTTTTTCAACACTAACACAAGTGCGAAAAGTGTTTTTTCAACACTATCACAAGTGCAAAAAGTGTTTTTTCCACACTAATACAAGTGCAAAAGTGGTTTCCTGCACCAACACAAGTGCGAAAAGTGGTTTTTCAACACTAACACAAGTGCGAAAAGTGGTTTTTCAACACTAACACAAGTGCGAAAAGTGGTTTTTCCACACTAATACAAGTGCAAAAGTGGTTTCCTGCACCAACACAAAGTGCGAAAAGTGGTTTTTCAACACTAACACAAGTGCGAAAACAGGTTTTTCAACACTATCACAAGTGCAAAAAGTGTTTTTTCCACACTAATACAAGTGCAAAAGTGGTTTCCTGCACCAACACAAGTGCGAAAAGTGGTTTTTCAACAATAACACAAGTGCGAAAAGTGGTTTTTCAACACTAACACAAGTGCGAAAAGTGGTTTTTCAACACTATCACAAGTGAAAAAAAGTGTTTTTTCCACACTAATACAAGTGCAAAAGTGGTTTCCTGCACCAACAGAAGTGCAAAAGTGGTTTCCTGCACCAACACAAGTGCGAAAAGTGGTTTTTCAACACTAACACAAGTGCAAAAAGTGGTTTTTCAACACTATCACAAGTGCAAAAAGTGTTTTTTCCACACTCATACAAGTGCAAAAGTGGTTTCCTGCTCAAACACAAGTGCGAAAAGTGGTTTTTCAACACTAACACAAGTGCGAAATGTGGTTTTTCAACACTATCACAAGTGCAAAAAGTGTTTTTTCCACACTAATACAAGTGCAAAAGTGGTTTCCTGCACCAACACAAGTGCGAAAAGTGGTTTTTCAACACTAACACAAGTGCGAAAAGTGGTTTTTCAACACTAACACAAGTGCGAAAAGTGGTTTTTCAACACTAATACAAGTGCAAAAGTGGTTTCCTGCACCAACACAAGTGCGAAAAGTGGTTTTTCAACACTAACACAAGTGCGAAAAGTGGTTTTTCAACACTAACACAAGTGCGAAAAGTGGTTTTTCCACACTAATACAAATGCAAAAGTGGTTTCCTGCACCAACACAAGTGCGAAAAGTGGTTTTTCAACACTATCACAAGTGCAAAAAGTGTTTTTTTCCACACTAATACAAGTGCAAAAGTGGTTTCCTGCACCAACACAAGTGCGAAAAGTGGTTTTTCAACACTAACACAAGTGCAAAAAGTGGTTTTTCAACACTAACACAAGTGCAAAAAGTGGGTTTTTTCCACACTAATACAAGTGCAAAAGTGGTTTCCTGCACCAACACAAGTGCGAAAAGTGGTTTTTCAACACTAACACAAGTGCGAAAAGTGGTTTTTCAACACTAACACAAGTGCGAAAAGTGGTTTTTTCCACACTAATACAAATGCAAAAGTGGTTTCCTGCACCAACACAAGTGCGAAAAGTGGTTTTTTCAACACTAACACAAGTGCGAAAAGTGGTTTTTTCAACACTAACACATGTGCGAAAAGTGTTTTTTCCACACTAATACAAGTGCAAAAGTGGTTTCCTGCACAACACAAGTGCGAGAGGTGGTTTTTCAACACTAACACAAGTGCGAAAAGTGGTTTTTCAACACTAACACATGTGCGAAAAGTGTTTTTTCCACACTAATACAAGTGCAAAAGTGGTTTCCTGCATCAACACAGTGCGAAAAGTGGTTTTTCAACACTAACACAAGTGCAAAAAGTGGTTTTTCAACACTATCACAAGTGCAAAAAGTGTTTTTTCCACACTAATACAAGTGCAAAAGTGGTTTCCTGCAACAACACAAGTGCAAAAAGTGGTTTTTCAACACTAACACAAGTGCGAAAGTGGTTTTTCAACACTAACAACAAGTGCGAAAAGTGGTTTTTCAACACTATCACAAGTACAAAAAGTGTTTTTTCCACACTAATACAAGTGCAATCCTGCACCAACACAAGTGCGAAAAGTGGTTTTTCAACACTAAAACAAGTGCGAAAAGTGGTTTTTCAACACTAACACAAGTGCGAAAAGTGGTTTTTCAACACTATCACAAGTGCAAAAAGTGTTTTTTCCACACTAATACAAGTGCAAAAGTGGTTTCCTGCACCAACACAAGTGTGAAAAGTGGTTTTTCAACACTAACACAAGTGCGAAAAGTGTTTTTTCAACACTAACACAAGTGCAAAAAGTGGTTTTTCAACACTATCACAAGTGCAAAAAGTGTTTTTTTCCACACTAATACAAGTGCAAAAGTGGTTTCCTGCACCAACACAAGTGCGAAAAGTGGTTTTTCAACACTAACACAAGTGCGAAAAGTGGTTTTTCAACACTAACACAAGTGCGAAAAGTGGTTTTTCAACACTAATACAAGTCCAAAAGTGGTTTCCTGCACCAACACAAGTGCGAAAAGTGGTTTTTCAACACTAACACAAGTGCGAAAAATGGTTTTTCAACACTATCACAAGCGCAAAAAAGTGTTTTTTCCACACTAATACAAGTGCAAAAGTGGTTTCCTGCACCAACACAAGTGCGAAAAGTGGTTTTTCAACACTAACACAAGTGCGAAAAGTGGTTTTTCAACACTATCACAAGTGCAAAAAGTGTTTTTTCCACACTAATACAAGTGCAAAAGTGGTTTCCTGCACCAACACAAGTGCGAAAAGTGGTTTTTCAACACTAACACAAGTGCGAAAAATGGTTTTTCAACACTATCACAAGCGCAAAAAGTGTTTTTTCCACACTAATACAAGTGCAAAAGTGGTTTACTGCACCAACACAAGTGCGAAAAGTGGTTTTTCAACACTAACACAAGTGCGAAAAGTGGTTTTTCAACACTATCACAAGTGCAAAAAGTGTTTTTTCCACACTAATACAAGTGCAAAAGTGGTTTCCTGCACCAACACAAGTGCGAAAAGTGGTTTTTCAACACTATCACAAGTGCAAAAAGTGTTTTTTCCACACTAATACAAGTGCAAAAGTAGTTTCCTGCACCAACACAAGTGCGAAAAGTGGTTTTTCAACACTATCACAAGTGCAAAAAGTGTTTTTTCTACACTAATACAAGTGCAAAAGTGGTTTCCTGCACCAACACAAGTGCGAAAAGTGGTTTTTCAACACTAAAACAAGTGCGAAAAGTGGTTTTTCAACACTAACACAAGTGCGAAAAGTGGTTTTTCAACACTATCACAAGTGCAAAAAGTGTTTTTTCCACACTAATACAAGTGCAAAAGTGGTTTCCTGCACCAACACAAGTGTGAAAAGTGGT